>NC_062520.1:2580320-2585320 GCF_022655615.1 Tachysurus fulvidraco | reverse complement strand
AACTTGTTTTTGGTGTAAAAAGGTACATAATACACTGTAACATGCATATATTAAAGGTTCGGTACAACGACAATGATAAAAAAAAAAGTGAAATTGCACAATGACACTGGAGTCCCGCTATCGGCGTCTTTAACACAGTTTATACCGGATGCAGGAGTATGTGTCTGTTTCTCATGACTGCGAATCTCCTTAAAACATCTGCTTCAGGTCCATTTCTTTGTTGTCCATATATATAAAAAAAAAAAAAAGCTAAATCGACGTGGCGTAAGAAAACTAAGTGCATCCTGTATTAATACTGGCTTTTGAGCTTGTTCCGTCGTCACAAGCTGCCGTCTCCAAACACGAGGAGTAATATATTAATATATATAAAGCTTATAATACATATATGTGTGTGTATAAAAACGTGTCCTCGAGGCGCTTGAGTTCGTAAAATCCTCTTTATACGGTACGTGTGTTTAGAGTTCTCATACGAAGTGGGCTTCTCGGTTCTCAAAGTCCTGCATGTGTTTCGCTCGCAGTCTGGGGTAAACCGGTTTGGTCTGGATTGGACTGAGCTCGGGGTCTTGAGAAGGATCTTCGTCCACGGAGACCTCCAGGCCAAACTCGTCCTCGTCTACTCCTTCCTCCACCTCGTCGTCCTCGTCGTCTTCCTCATCCTCCATGCTGTTAGCGTTTGTCACGTCTTCTTCCGCGGTAGGACTTTTGTCCTCTGATGCTTTTTTTGATAAAGTCTGATCTTGCGCTAACATTTGATCTAGAGCTAAAACTTTGTCCCGGTTCCCTGGCGGTTTGTAGAAAGTCCCCGGCGGAGGACGAAGGGTGCGAGGGGGTCTGAAGGCGTTCTGGACACGACCGTAGTCGACCACATCTGTCTTGCTAATGCAAGTGCTGCTGTTAGCGTTGTTACACGACGGCGAGGATGAGGTGGAAGTAAGCGTGACGTGACTTATTTCCGTCTCTCCAGGGAGTTTGGCGACGATCATGGCCGTGCGAGGAGTGATGCCGTAGGTTTTATACTGTTTATCCCAAGTCCTGCGCAGCGTGTGAGTGTCTATATACATGTTCCTGTAATGATTAGCAGCTCTGTCTTTGGGTTTCTCCTCTTCTGAAGCCTCTTTGATGGCAGGGTCGTGACTTTTCACGACCGAGGGGTCGGCAGCGGAGTTGCGGGCGTTCAGAAACCGCTCAGGAGGCATGCTAACAGGGCGCGCGCCCGGTTTGGGACGTGGCCGAAGCTGCACTCTGCTGACGTGGCCCTGTCTGACCAGTCGGGGTGAGTTCCGCACTTCAGGTACGCTCGATGACAGCACGCCGTTCATGCTCTCAGGTTCGGCTACGGGAAAAGGGACAGAAGATTAGCATCGTCGTTCTCAAAATAAATATTTATTCTATTCTTATTGTTACAGTGCACCATACCGATTATTAATAATACTTGTTGTTAATAATACTGACCCGGAGCAAAATCTGTCCCATCAGGCATTGCTTTCACCTCTTTCACCTCCTCCAGTAGGTGTGTAGAGGGAATAACAGATGAGTGCCTTTTATAAGCCTTAGCACTGTGGTGCTGCTGAAACACACAGAAAACACACAATCCAGCCGGTCAGACTCACAAACACACAACAGGTTTATTTGCTCTCGATGAAGGAGGTGTGGTTTCTGAGACAGTCGTTAAGCTTCATTTGCACTGCGGATTCGGTCGGTATTATATATTATTATAAACTCCACACACCTCTTTAATGTCCATCAGGGATCTAGAGTGGCGGTTCAGACGCTGTTCCTTCTCCTGAGAGGTGAAGCGGGATTTGATAGGCAGAGGCGAGCTCTCTTCCATCGGGCTGATGGGAGTGTCGAAGATCAGCTCATAATGCCTGATGAGCAGCTCGACGATCAGCGCCTGGTACGGATAATCCACCAGTGAAGAGAGCGACACCTCGGCATCCGTCTGTCGTGGCTTGATCAGCGTCGGGCCGAAGATGATGCCCAGGTTACTGGCGGTCATTTTGTTCTCGTCTGCTTTCTCGGTTACTCTGAACAACACGAGGTGAGCAGATGAGTTATAAAGCTGAGCAATAAATAAATAAACAAATAAGCGTAAAAATCCTCGAACGGTATATGTGTGTGTGTCTCAGTATCTCACCTGTGCAGGTGCTGCATGAGGAACTGTAGGGTTTTGTGATGTGCAGAAGGCAGCTGCTTCAGAAGGTCTTTCATTTTGAAGAGGACGCGTTTGAGCTCGACGCTGATCTGAGCAGGATCGGCGGATGAACCGCCTCGAGCCGCCTCCACCTCCTCCATGATGATGCTCTGACTCTCCTTCGCCAGGCCGATGAAGTCGTTATAGTAACGGAAGAGGATGAGAGGCTCGGGAAGCTGTCAGAACAAAACAAAGATTTGTCGGTGCACAGTGTTACATAGTTAAGAGCAAAAGTTTGCACTCCCTCGTCTTGACGTATGGAGGTTTACCTGTCGCAGGTAGAGTTTGAGCACGTTGCTGATGTCGTGAGGATACAGATCAGAGAGCTCTACCAAATCTTTCCCGTTCTCGAAAGCTTGGCACAGTTTCTCCACACGTGACTTGGCTCCATTCACCCTGTAGATTCCCTACAAAATAGACGCAGGA
Source organism: Tachysurus fulvidraco (assembly GCF_022655615.1). NCBI lineage: Eukaryota > Metazoa > Chordata > Actinopteri > Siluriformes > Bagridae > Tachysurus > Tachysurus fulvidraco. The sequence goes on along the minus strand of NC_062520.1, from coordinate 2,582,700 downwards.
TGTAAACATCCGTCATGTATATAACCTGAGGGTAAACACTTAGAGCTAAAGAGTACAGATGAGCGTACCTTAATGCCCAGAGCCCTGTTCTCGATCTCTGAAGTGCACTTCTTGATGATGAACGGGATTCCGTCAGGGCTGTTCCTCGCTGCCTGGGCGAAGTCCACTGCAAACAGATGCAGTTTTCCCTGCAGCTTCTTATGACCACACTGGATGGCCAACGTCTCTAAACACTTCTTATGGCAGGCCAGCGAGCACTGAGCAAGAGGCAGAGAGCGTTTCATATTAAATACCTGAGTCTAAATGAACCTGACAGAAGCTCTGTGGTAGACAGAAGCGCTCACCTCCTCACACTCTGCACCGTGAAACACCACCAGACTGTCACATTCCCTGCACTTGGATGGAGCACGCAGTTTCCTCAGCTTGTGGGTCTGCGCCGCCTTGGACATCTGTGTGTTCCTGAAAGGTCCGGGAGAACTCGCCGTTTCCGTCACCATCTCACTCAAACCTACACACACACACACACACACACACACACACGATTTAGCTCGGCACAGGAGATACAAGCATGCTGATGGCTAAAGTGCAGTCCACATTCTTAACATTGTATTAACATTCCAGACATTCTGTTACTTCACAACGCTGTGCAGTAATCAAAGACACGGCTCCATGCGAGAGTATTCTCACTGCACGGCAGGACTCAAACTGATCAATAGAAACTGTCAATGCAATTTTACAAACATCTTAAATGTTATACTGCTACACAGTGAGCATCTCTGCCTTTAATAAACACTCATAATGCACCGCAAGCATGGAATAAAATCAGTAATACAGCTTTAAAACGTTTTTTTTTTATATATAATTCCCAGTAAGAACCTGTATAAATGTTCATAAGCACTTATTAAGCGTGTGTTCAAATACCTTCGTAATGTCACTTTACAGAAAGGGTTATAATATCTGTATCTGTCGTAGAGAAACACTGCAAAACAGTAATACTGCACTATAATGCTTTATAACACTGTCTCTGCTGTAGCATCTGTAGTGCTAGTTATAATGCGCTATAATCCAGGCTCTGCTATTACAGTACATGTACAATACTATAATGGCTATAATGCACTATAGTACAGTTTCTGCTATAGTAAAAAAAAGCGTTATAATCCAGGCTACTGCTAGTTATAATGCGTTATAAGACAGGCTCTGCTATTGCATGTACGATACTATAATGGCTATAATGCACTATAACACAGTTTCTGCTATAGTAAAAAAGCGTTATAATCCAGGCTACTGCTAGTTATAATGCATTACAAGACAGGCTCTTCTATTGCATTACTGGTATTAATTAATTGTAATGCAAGTTTCTGCTATAGTATCTTTACTGCTAGTTATAATGCATTATATACAGGCTGTGCTATAACTACAGAAAGTCTGTGTGTATTACCCAGAATGCACTGCAAGCACCAAGGGAGCTTTCGGTGATATCGATATTATTAAATTCCTCATTCTATTATTAAAGGGAAAACTTTACCTTCCATCTGCATTCATCAAATGTTATATTTTTAATTCCTTAGATACTTTAGAACAAAAATATGAAACCTTAATCGTTTTCAGACTTAAAATCGATACGATAATAAAATATTTTAATCAGATTTAAATCGCATGTTGTTTTCTCGATTAAACAATAAAGACATTATTTTTAATGAACTTTACTGTAAAATCTTTTCCCTTCTAAGCTTCTTCACTCTGACAAAAAAAAATCATATATTCATCCTAAAATCCAAAGACTAGATTTTTAGCGTTGGTTCTTTTATCATAAACATTAAATACAAAATTAATGAAAATTTAAAATAATATTAAATTAATGAAAAAAATAAAATAATATTAAAGTAATTGGAATAAAAGCTTAATTAAACTTGAAGTAAATAATATTTCTTGTGTAAAAGAATTAAGGTTACCGGTATCAGAAGGTGAAGGCGGCTCTCTCTCGTCCAGGTCGTCTGCTGAAGACATCGTCCCAGTAGAAGGTGTCCTGGGAAGTCTCCTTTTAAAATCTCCTACAGCGGGACAGAAAAGTACAGCTATGAGCTTCATGACTGCCACACTGACCATGCACGGTTCCTGCTCTGAGAGCCGTCCTGCTTTCACTTTCGGCTCTCCCAGTTCTCGAAACATCTGATCTGATCTGAAGTGTAAAGTCCAACCTGGGCCTTTTAAGACCTCTCTAGAGAAGTGTGTACATGTGGGAAGTCATGACATGCGACCTGAGCCGAGTCCCGCCCGAAACCCGTTCACACCTCTGGTCGCTGATCAGCCTCAGCCAAAGCTCCTCTCGAACGATGTTAATGATGCACACACACACACACACACACACACACACACACAC
>NC_062520.1:2562820-2567820 GCF_022655615.1 Tachysurus fulvidraco | reverse complement strand
GAGGAAGACGTTCGGTCATCGACACGGACACGAGACGAACAAGAGGAAATGATTATTATTATTCAGCTTCTAGGAAAAAAGATTAATACATCTAGCTGACTAGGATCATATAATCCCACAATATGAGCAGGTATCAGTGCATTTTATACAAGAGCAGATAAATAAACATGAGAACAGAAACTGTGATTATTTTAATCAGTGATTCTTTGTTACTTAAAACATGAATCATTTACAGCAGGTGACTCTTATCTGTAGCTGAACAAATTAATGGAGCAAAACAACTGAGACACGTGTGACGGGGAATTTGGACGTATACAAATACAACACAACCGGTCACCATCTCATATTTCATTGCAGGTGCACAAATCCTTTTCCACACACCTCCGAAATGAAACCTATACACTCTCACAGAGCTGCGTCAGTGAATACAGGGCAAAACACACTCACACACTTGCAGGGCTGTCAAGTGTCACGCATTGAGAGTGACAGTCCGTCATGTCGGTCTTTTCTCACGCTGTCACGCCACACGTCGTATTTCTCACGCAGAAAAACTTTTTGACTATTTATCATATATTTAATAAGCCGCAGCGCCCAAAACGTATCAGTCCGCACCGCTGTCTCTATGGAAACGAGCAGGAATCGAGCGCGTCTCGTCTGGAGTTCTTAGTCGAGCCTGACACTTATCAGCCAATCAGAAAAAAGAGGCTACACAACAGCCAATCAGAAAATAGCACCATTGTATCTGGGTAAGATTTAACGCAACAACCAACGAAAAAAATATTCATTAGCGAGGATATTTTCGATGGTCGGTTTGAACAAAACCTCAACACGAAACAGCTCGTCTCTGGACGGGACATTGTCCTCAATCATGTCCCTAAACATGTCTGTGCTTGTGCTGAACTGTTTTATATGGGAGCAACATTACACATGATAAAGGGGTCCAAAAAGGCGACAAACACTTACAATAAACACCACCAGTCATAATCTCTCTCTCTCTCTCTCTCTATGGAGCGGAAGTCATTCCAGTTACTCCTCATCCTCATAAAACACTCGGTATTCAGATTTACAAATGGGAACTAGTACTGCAGGTCAAACCGAGTCAGCCCTGCCTCTCTGACCGTATATCACGAGAGACGTCCCACTGGTACCCCTTTTCCACCAGAAAGAACCGGGTACTGGTTCAGAGCTAGTGCTGGTTCAAAGTCCGTGTAATCTGTATAAACAGAGGTTGTGATAGAGAAAGTACTTAACATTATTTTATCATTAACACAGAAAAAAGTTAGCCTTAGCATGTAGCTACCTACTGTCATGTGTACTGATAACTGATCATATTGCGGTAAAGTAAAAGTGTATTAAACATTAGTATACTTAAGGTACATTATCTAATGCGCTAACAGTAGCCCCGCCCCCAGCTCCTGACGCAAGCGGTTCTTAAGTCTAGACCAGCAACGTTTTGGTGCTACTTAAGAACCACTTTTCCTGGTTCAGAGCCGGTGCTTTGGCGGTTGAAACAGAAAGAACTGGTTCTAAATTAGGCTCCAAACCTGCACTCGAACTGCCTCGGTGGAAAAGGGGCATAATGTAGGATGGCTCCTCTGCTTCAGGTGATACAGTGTTAGTTAGCCCGCATGAGTGAGTGAGTGAGTGACGTTCAGGAGTCGGGGGGTGGGGGGTAAAAGAGGTGACTGACAGGCTGCTCACACAGCAACAGAGATGTCTCGGCTGAGCGAAAAACGACTTCACTGCATCACTATTTTTGTTGAATAGATTTTTGTACCTTAACTGGGTTCCGGAGGCAGTTTATAACTTTCGGGAAGCGGAGTTTGATCGGGAGATTATTTCATTACGCTGCATTATTGACGTCTGCATTCGGGTGCTCTCACTGTATGTTCGCTCTGTTTACGTACAGTAGCTCTGTTAGCTCGGTAATTTAGACAACAGGCTGTTGACAGAGTAACGTTAACGTTCGGTTAAAAAGGATAAACAATGCTTGTGTAGTTGTGTCGAAGTGTATGCACTTGTGGGAGTTATATGGTGCGTTTAAGTTACTCTGTCTTTCGCAGGCAGCGAGATGTAGGCTATAGGCTACATCTTGAAAGGATGAAAAGGGTGTAGCTCCTGCTGAGCCATCTCTTGGTCCTCCACCAGCCAAAAAAGACTTGCTCAAGTTCTGTGTGGAAGCATTTATCTTCTTCCAAGTGAAATATGGTTAAGTTAGCGCTAACATAAAACATTTAAAAAGAATTAATAACATAAAAAACCCTTTGTGTCTTTTTTGGCAGACAGTCGACAATAGCATTGCTGTATCTTTTAGTATTAAATAGAATACAACTTTTGTTCTGCCAGATCTCCCAGTCAGGGGGTGATAAAGTTTAGTTCTTGGAATTCCGTGCATTAGAGAGAAGTTCTTGCAGAAGAAGAACAGTTCTTTGAAGTATTATTTTTTTTAATTCTGTCTGTTCAGCATCCTCCAACAAGGACGGGTGGTGGTGGTGGGGTTCATAATGTTCACAATGCTATTTTATTACTTGTTAGTTTAACCATGGATGAGGTAATGGCTGTTATGTTATTTTCTCTTCAATGACGTTCCTTGTTACATGTTCAAAAACACCAACCGATATTGCATATCCATAATTATTATAATGAATATAATTAAAGAATACTTACGCTATAACGTAAATTAGTGTAAAGTGTAACGCAAAAAAAATGGATTTTTACGCCTATTTTGAATTTTTACTCGTATACAAATACAAATACAAATACTTTTACCCCCTCGACAAATACAAATACAGATACAAATACCGGCTGCTTTGCACACCCCTAGTGTATTAAAGTCCTGATGACTTACCCTGCTCCTGCGGGTCTGTGTGAGCCGCAGAGACGATCCGTTCTCTACATCGCCCATAAGGAAGTCAGACACTCTGAGAGATGGCAGAGAAACAGGAATAAAGAAAAGCTTCGCATAAACAAACAGGGAGTCTGAGTCACCGGCGCTATCACACACAGGCACAGATAAAAAAACTACCCAGCACTCTGAGACTAATCACAGAGACCAGATGCAGGCACTTCTACTGCTGACTCAGATCACCACACATGGTGGACATCTCCTGCCCCACTAGAGACTCCTTCCTGCCCCCAGTGACTCATGACAGCTAAAGGCACTCACACATTGCCGAAGGTGAAGGCCAGCGTGTCTATGGACGAGTAGATCTCTCCGAACACCTCCCGCTTGTTGTCCACATTCACTTCCTTGAAGTTCACACCTGTCAGAGGTAGACGTGATTAGAGACAGGACAGAGAGACGGTTCTCAGAGGAACTCCTACGGTAGATGATGTCATTCATGATACTTAGTGTTGCTCACAAACCGTCCTCGATACAGCACTGTTTCAATTCAAATAAAAAAGAATTTATAATAAAAGAAATAATGCAACTTATTTTCTGTACGTTTGACTCTTAAAAGAAAAATCTAAACAATCTGAACAATATTTATAATGATTTAATTAAATTAAAAATGTAAAAAGATAATAATACTAAATATTAATATCATAATATTTTAGAAAATAATTTTAAAAAGCTTTGGACACTGAAAAGGGATGATTTTTTTGTATGATATCAGTTATTCATAAAAGAAAAACAGGTTTTAACCCAATACTGTTTAAAATAAATAAATAAATAAATAAATAAATAAATAAATAAATAAATAAATAAATAAATAAATAAATTTTTTCTCCCTGAGATAAATTTAATCTCTGAATTATTGTTCTGAGGGTTTTGGGGAAATTAAGCTTCTTGGATTTTTGGGGAAATTCCATGTGTACTACACACACACACACACACACACACACACACACACACACACACACACTCTCACACACTTTCACACACACTCACACACACACTCACTCACTCACACACTCACACTCACACACACACTCACACACACACTCACACACACACACACTCACACACTCACACACACCACTCACACACACACCTCATTTTAATACAAATTGACTATTTTGTCTTTTATTGTAAGTGCTCATTGTAAGGGGGCGTGGCCTGTAGTCTGTACCTCTGCTAGAGTCTCAATAACTTCACTAAAATCCCCGAAAGCTTCATTTCTCTTCGACATCCCGTTAAAGTGTCGTCTATATTTTACTGTGATTACACTGTAATAATCCACACTAACAGCAGAAAGCTGTGAGCTTAACTACCGTAGATGTCAGTAGAAATGAGTCAAACTGTTATAAAGGGTAGTAGAGCTTCATAAACCATGAAGCAGAACCTCAGAACCTCGGAGCGAGAAGTGTACACACACATCGGAGTGCGTGCGTTATGTCGTAACTCGTTTCCTGTGTTGCAAATAAACGCGAGGGATAAAAAACACCAGCGCAAACGAGCTGCAATCAACCAACCATAATAAATTTCCTGTTAAACCCCATGTAGAAAAAATAAACCGAGAGAAAGTTCCCGTCTCCGCCAAACCCGCTGACGCCATCGGCATTCCAGAGATCTCGCTACCGTTGCGAAGGCTTTCAGGAAATTTGAAACAGCCAAATGGGCGAGAGGTGAAGTCAGAACCCGTCCTCCTCCTCCTCACACGAGCTGAACTCTTACCTCCACACCTCCGACGTCAGCAGGGAGAGTCGAGGTTACGGCTTATACAGCGTACCGTATATCACAGGACTTTCAGAGAGCCACGAGTGTGGAGGTGCTTCAACACTTATAATCTCTGCTGCTAGACTCAATCATGAGGAGAAGTTAAGAGAAACATGAACGTGTAGATTTATCTTAAAAAGCAGGAAGTTTTCCGTCTGGTAAATCTCGTGGCAAACTGTTCCATGACTTAGAAACGTTCCAGAATAAACAACTTTTCCTATTAATTATACTGTCACAATTCAGGCTCTGGATAAATCACACGCTAAAGTTCTTCTGACATCGTTAACAAAAGTTTTTCGACATTTTTAAGCAATTACAAATAACAGAGTATCTTTACACG
>NC_062520.1:2527820-2557820 GCF_022655615.1 Tachysurus fulvidraco | reverse complement strand
GTTACTGAGCTGAAACAATGTCAACACACACACACACACACACACACACACACACACACACACACACACACACACACACGAAGCAGACTTGATAGCACTTGTCAGGTTATTATTTCACAGCTGCTCACTTCCTTTATTTACAAAACCTCACACATTCATTGCCAGTACACTGAACCTGAGACTGTACACTTACTAACACACTCACTCACTCACTCACTCACTCACACACTCACTCACTCACACACTCACTCACACACACACTCACTCACACACTCACTCACACACTCACTCACTCATTCACTCACTCACACACTCACTCACACACACACTCACTCACCCACCCACTCACTCACCCACTCACCCACCCACTCACCCACCCACTCACCCACCCACCCACTCACTCACTCACTCACTCACTCACTCACCCACACACTCACTCACTCACCCACACACTCACTCACTCACACACCCACACACTCACTCCCTCACTCACTCACTCACTCACTCACTCACTCACTCACTCACTCACTCACTCACACACTCACTCACTCACTCACTCACTCACTCACTCACTCACCCACACACTCACTCACTCACCCACACACTCACTCACTCACTCACCCACACACACTCACTCACTCACCCACACACTCACTCACTCACCCACACACTCACTCACTCACTCACTCACTCACTCACTCACCCACACACACTCACTCACTCACCCACACACTCACTCACTCACACACCCACACACTCACTCACAAACCCACACTCACTCACTCACTCACTCACTCACTCACTCACTCACTCACTCACTCACTCACTCACTCACTCACTCACTCACTCACAACCCCCCCCACACATACATTCACACACCCACACACTCACTTACAAACCCCCCCACACATACACTCACTCACCCACACACTCACTTACAAACCCCCCCACACATACACTCACTCACCCACACACACATACACTCACTCACCCACACACTCACTTACAAACCCACACCCACACACACTCACTCACCCACACACACTCACTCACTCACTCCCTCACTCACCCACACACACGCTCACTCACTCACACACTGCAGTCATTCACTCCACACATGAGGAGTATCTAGTACAAAGGAACAAAATTTTATTTTAATTTATTTCTACATTTTGATGAATGAAAATAACTATTTTTATTCTCTTTCACTTTCATGGCAAGTATAAAAAAAATCTCAAATATATTTAAACATTTCCAGTTCTAAAAAGATCCATAAACAAACAAACAAACAAACAAACAAACAAACAAACAAACAAACAGCTCTTATTCTGACTGCTACAAAGCACTGGCACTGGAGTCTCCATGTGACATCAACACGTTTCTCCTCACACATCACTGCTTACTGTTATAGACACTGTCGCTATCACAGAACCGGTGCATGAATATAAACCTGTGACTTGCAGCTACACCACAGACAGAACTGCTGTTACAGAAAACTAATCAACACCTCGCTATAAAATATCTATCTTTATTATAGTAAGGAGGAGAAACATTTAGCAAACTCTTTCATTTTCCAAACTGCATTTCCATTTAGTGAAAGAGATTCACATTCACACGGAGTCGTAAAGCTGGAGTAAATAAGGGTCTGCAGGGGGTCACCCTACACACCCAGCATGCCCCAGGGTACAGCCTTTAATCAGTCAGGGTCAATTAAAGACCATGTCCTGAAGACATAGCTCTCTGAATGACAGTCATGCATCCACAAAGCTAACAGCTTCCTTTCCTGCATAACCTGCATGCACAGCGTCGGGGGAGGGGCGGGTGTTAAAAAGGTAACCTCGGTCCTGAACACACCTAATTAGCACGACTTAGCTGCAGCCCATGAGAGAAGAGCCATGACTCATGGGTTTGGCACTGAACAATAGCAGAGACCCTTCCTGTAAGGCCTGGGGGGCCGAGCATCGCTCACGGAGGTTAGGGGACATGTCTCAGGGTCCCCTGCCCCTGATTGGTGAGCAGGGAGGAGCTTTAGAAAAAAAGTAAATGTCTTACTGGTGGTGTCTTGCTTTGTCCCTGCAGGTCATTTGCAAACATACCCTGGGGCCTCAAGGCATCACACGTTAACGGTGTAATAAATCTGAGGAGCAGCTGTTTAATGTACACCTTAGTCTGGGGTGATACGCTGTTTAATGTTCACCTTAGTCTGGGGTGATACGCTGTTTAATGTACACCTTAGTCTGGGGTGATACGCTGTTTAATGTACACCTTAGTCTGGGGTGATACGCTGTTTAATGTACACCTTAGTCTGGGGTGATACGCTGTTTAATGTACACCTTAGTCTGGGGTGATACGCTGTTTAATGTTCACCTTAGTCTGGGGTGATACGCTGTTTAATGTACACCTTAGTCTGGGGTGATACGCTGTTTAATGTACACCTTAGTCTGGGGTGATACGCTGTTTAATGTACACCTTAGTCTGGGGTGATACGCTGTTTAATGTACACCTTAGTCTGGGGTGATACGCTGTTTAATGTACACCTTAGTCTGGGGTGATACGCTGTTTAATGTACACCTTAGTCTGGGGTGATACGCTGTTTAATGTACACCTTAGTCTGGGGTGATACGCTGTTTAATGTACACCTTAGTCTGGGGTGATACGCTGTTTAATGTTCACCTTAGTCTGGGGTGATACGCTGTTTAATGTTCACCTTAGTCTGGGGTGATACGCTGTTTAATGTTCACCTTAGTCTGGGGTGATACGCTGTTTAATGTTCACCTTAGTCTGGGGTGATACGCTGTTTAATGTTCACCTTAGTCTGGGGTGATACGCTGTTTATGGTACACCTTAGTCTGGGGTGATACGCTGTTTAATGTACACCTTAGTCTGGGGTGATACGCTGTTTAATGTACACCTTAGTCTGGGGTGATACGCTGTTTAATGTACACCTTAGTCTGGATCCTACATCATGCAGCAGGGTCTCCACCATCATCACCACCACATCATCCTACATCATGCAGCAGGTTCTCTACCACCACCACCACCACCACCACATCATCCTACATCATGCAGCAGGTTCTCTACCACCACCACCACCACCACCACATCATCCTACATCATGCAGCAGGTTCTCTACCACCACCACCACCACCACCACATCATCCTACATCATGCAGCAGGATCTCCACCACCACCACCACCACCACCACCACATCATCCTACATCATGCAGCAGGGTCTCCACCATCAACACCACCCACACCAAAACCTGACAAACATTGTGGTTGGATTTTATCCTGTTTAAAACAAAGAAATGCAGACGCTCTATAGAATTATCTTCTGCCTGAGAGAAGCTGACACATGTCCAGGGGTCTGGGTTTAGTGTGATTTAGTAGTGTGTAAGCATCTCTACTCAGTCATGTCATGTGGGGTAAAAAGGCATGTGGATGACAGGGGTAATGGGGTGTGTGTGTGTGTGTGTGGGGGGGGGGGGGTATTCACCCTGACAGTGATAAAGTGTGAGCTGGTCTACTATTGTCTAATATTAAACACCTGCCTTCGGTGTGAATACCGAAACCGCACAACCTCAACAATCTCTGACTGACGCGACTACGACCTTCACATCCTGTTACGTAATGTAGAGCGATGGTGGAAATCCATCACTGCCGTATCTCTGCTCTGCTCTTCGTCACGCCGGCGGGTCGATGTCGATTTCGAACGGGAAGAAGCGAACGTACGGCGAGTCATACGGCAGCCGTAACCCGTGCGCTCCGAGAGCTCTCATTAGGCCGATTACACCACGTTCTGAATCCTGATTCCGTCTGTCTCGGAAAAAAAGGAACGTCTGAAGAGACGGATCTGAGAACAAAATAACAGCGGTTTCTCAATCAGGGGCTCTTTTTGGTTTCTAAGAGTTTTAGGCGTCGCATTCAGCATTCCCATGAAAATATTCAGAAATCCACTCTGTTGGCCAAGAACGTGTCTATGCTCGGGTATGTACTCTTTTGCATGTAAATTAGACGCTTAGCATGGAGTCGGGAATGTGCTTTTTTCTCACAAAAATGAACAGGAGGCCCCGAGTAAAAGAACCGAAAACACAAGCCCTCGAGAGTGAGACAGATAGTGAGAGAAAGTCTGTAGGGCAGCAAGAGATAAAGCAGAAAAGGGGAGAGAGACAGAGAGAGAGAGAGAGAGAGAGAGAGAGAGAGAGAGAGAGAGAGAGAGAGAGAGAGGCCTCTTTTTCCTGATCACTGGCTCGTAAGCTGCACCATGCCCTCGCATTCCAGATCTGCTTGACTGAAGACAACTAAGAATCTCCCACCGAGCGCCACCGATGACTAAAAACTCCAGATATAATCCAGTAGAGTTTGATATGATAAAAGAAACCCAGCAACAATAGAGGCATTTGAAAAGAGATGAAAAAAAGAGGAAATTCGAAGTGTACGGGACGAATAGGTCAGCAATAAAACAAGCTGAAACAGTGGCTTGATGGTTAAGGTTAAAGGTCCGTGCTTGTCAAGGGAGGATCGAAAGTCCAAACCTCAGGACATCTAAAAAAAGCAACATTTGGCCCCCCCTCGAGACCCGGAACTGGTGGGTCAGATTATCGCTGACCCTGTATTCTGAGCCCAGCAGATCGCTCGCATTTTACAGCACAAGTGTACACAAGCGTATTTACATAACGATGAGTGAGATCCACGTTCTTCTTCTACTGAAATCATAAAAAAGAAATCTGAAGAAACCGTTATGGACAGGAGACGAGCGACGTATTTATGAAGTAACGATGAAATCAGGAGGCGGGAAATCTTCAAAGTTTAGCAGGAGTTTAGTGACGTGACGTACGGCTAAGTACGGTGACCCGTACTCGGAATCCGTTCTCTGCATTTAACCCATCCAAAGTGCACACACACAGCAGTGAACACACACACACACACACACACACACACACACACAGCAGTGAACACACACACACACAGCAGTGAACACACACACAGCAGTGAACACACACACACCATGAACACACACCCGGAGCAGTGGGCAGCCATTTATGCTGTGGCGCCTGGGGAGCAGTTGGGGGATTCGGTACCTTGCTCAAGGGCACCTCAGTCGTGGTATTGCCGGCCCGAGACTCGAACCCACAACCTTAGGGGTAGGAGTCAAACTCTCTAACGACTTCCCCAGTTTTTTTATCCAAAGCATCTTATCATCCAAACAAAATATAAATCTGAGCACTTGTTCAACAGTACAACATTGGCCAACAGAGAACCTTACTAGCATAGAACCTTACAGTTTTAGCCACGACTGTCCACAAGTCGTGGCCTAATGGTTAGAGAGTCTGAGTGTGTGTGTGTTAGAGAGTTAGAGTGTGTGTGTGTTCACTGCTGTGTGTGTGTGTGTTCATTGCTGTGTGTGCACTTTGAATGGGTTAAATGCAGGGAACAAATTCTGAGTATGGGTCACCGTACTTAGCCGTATGTCACGTCACTTTCACTTCAGAATTTGTACACGTACCAAATCGAAAGCTCTCAGGCTCCAGACACCAGGAACAATATAAGTATATAAGACCAGACTTAGTGTTTTATTATACTATAATCTATTGTCTCTAGTTATAGAATTTGACAGACAGCCTTATCCTGAGATACGTATATTTTATTTCATTCCATAAAACCAAGTAATTGAGGAATAAGACTAGCTCAGTGGCCCAGCAGTGGACATGGGATTCAAACTCACAACCATCCACTAGGCCTCTACCACATCTACCACATGGCTCTCATATTGTAAGACTATACGGAATAAAACTATTAAAGAATACCTTTAGCTCCATCCTTGAAAAAAAAGATAACAGTGTACATACACATGGATTGAAGAAAACATTTCTTTGCTGCAAACACATACCCTTCCTTACCCCTTTTCCTTTACTGCCCCGTGTACATAAAAATAGTGGGGTGTATCAGACAATCTGCTGCCCCAGGGAGTCTTTATATTCGATCTGCTTGTCGTAAAAATTTTATATCTGTGACGCAATAGTGTAAGAGGGACACAGCTCTGGCAAAAGTGGCTGCTTTTCTCCATTAGCTCGGCCGATGGTACAGCGTCGTGATCCCGCTCAAACGAGGCCGTTGACTCTTTGCACTCGTTGCCAGCTCGGGTTTATCGGTTTCCCAGGCTTCAGACCTCTTAAGTCAAAACAGCCTGTTAATCTGCAACCACTGCACCTGCTTCCACTTGCACAAGGGAATTATTAATAAAAGAAAGATCCCATTAACCTGAAGCTAATGAAAACGATAAAGCTTTCCCGTACCGGCAGGCCGGAGCGGACAGATCGGGGGTCTGTAGTCCCTCTCGAGGGGATTTGTCAAGATTAGCTAAGTCCTGGGATCCCATTTGGGGCAGGATAAATTCGACCTTAATCCAGTGCTAGAAGTTTGCACTGAAGAATTTTTCATTCTTAATCCGCTCTGCCGGATAAAAATCGCCGTCCTATTCGCTAGTTCCGGTTAAAGCTGTGTTGCTCAGATTGTGATTGTGTTTTGAAGTAAAAAAAGGTTAATCCGACGATCATACCTGTCATTTTGTTCAACCTGTCAAGGCTCTTTCAGAAGGGACTGCGTTCCTGCGACCTTAAGATGCTTTGTTTCTATTGTTTAAAGAGCTATTTAGATTCCTTTGTTAAACAGAAGGGTATAATTCTGGAAAGCACCGCAGGTTAGCAAAAGTTTACCTCCTCCACAAACCTCTTGCAGATGCGTCATTGGCCGATCTGGATGTAAAACCGAAAGCTTGCTCGATCGCTCGAGCTGTTAGAAACGCAATAGGCTTAAGGGAGGTGGAGAATTAATTCCTGTGTACTAAGGTGATACTAAGCAATAAGCATTGCGAATTGTTGTTAAAACAAAATAGCTGAGATGAGATGAGCAATGACTTAAATGCTGAGGATTCTCAGGACATTCATTTCCTACCGCTTATCCGAACTACCTCGGGTCACGGGGAGCCTGTGCCTATCTCGGGTGTCATCGGGCATCGAGGCAGGATACACCCTGGACGGAGTGCCAACCCATCGCAGGGCACACACACACTCTCATTCACCCACACACACACACACACACTACGGACAATTTTCCAGAGATGCCAATCAACCTACCATGCATGTCTTTGAACCAAGGGAGGAAACCGGAGTACCCGGAGGAAACCCCCGAGGCACGGGGAGAACATGCAAACTCCACACACACAAGGCGGAGGCGGGAATCGAACCCCCAACCCTGGAGTTGTGAGGCGACCGTGTGAACCACTAAGCCACCGTGACCCCCCTAAGAAATTTTCAGCTAAAGATAAAAAAAAATCTAAGACTTTGTGAACGTATTTGACATTTGATACAGAGTTCTTTCAGCCCAAACTTACACCATTTCACAAAAGACCAAGAAGGACACGAAAATGTACACGACTCGTCATGGCACCCTTTCCCGTAACAGATTTCCCCTCGGCCCCAAAACAGAAGCCATAACCGTAAATCTACAGAGTGGGTTAGAGAAAGAAAGAGCGAGAGAGTTTCTCCTTCAGATTCATAGTAGGAAGGAACCTACAAATCTTCTCCTTAAGTGCCGATGGTCATTAAACTCAGCAAGTTAGCAAAGCTGATCGATGTGACCACCCACACGTTACACATGTACACACATAGACACGCACGATTTACACGTGTACATACATAAATGTATACTCATAGGCTCGATAATCACACGTGCATGCTGGCAGACGCCTGTAACGTATATACGTGTACACAAACTGACATGTATATTACACATGCATGCTCATAGACATGTGTAAGTTCATAAACACCTTGTTTGCATGTTCATAGACAGCTCATATTTTACATAAGCATGCTTGTAGACACCTTGGACGTATATGTGCGTGCTCGTAGACAATCGTGATTTACATGTGGATGCTCAAAGACATCATAGCTCACTAAGTCACAGACTAAGAAACTGTTGGGACACTATTTAAAAACAGCCAGTGACTCTTCAGCCTAACTTCCTAGGGGACAGGAATTAGACACCTAAACAGAGAACATCCTTGCTGGAGGTCTTCCTCGACCCCTGAGAGACGGTGAGACCTGTCGAGCAGTGCTGGAGGATCTGAGAGAGCGTGGAGCAGCATAGCAATGATTGTAACACCTCACTCACTCACTCATTTCCTACCGCTTATCCGAACGTCTCGGGTCACGGGGAGCCTGTGCCTATCTCAGGCGTCATCGGGCATCGAGGCAGGATACACCCTGGACGGAGTGCCAAACCATCACAGGGCACACACACACTCTCATTGACTCACTCGCACACTCACAGACTACGGACAATTTTCCAGAGATGCCAATCAACCTATCATGCATGTCTTTGGACCGGGGAAGGAAACCGGAGTACCCGGAGGAAACCCCCGAGGCACGGGGAGAACATGCAAACTCCACACACACAAGGTGGAGGCGGGAATCGAACCCCGGCACTTGGACACCTGTAAGATATTTGTGCATTCTCACATTTAACCTCATAAGACCCCTGCAGCTTGTTTCAGCATGCACACCCACGTTTCCTTCCATCACCGGAGTCTTTAGATCTTAACGGCTTTCCTTGTGTTGCTTATTCCTTCCATCTTGTTTCTTATATAGTTCTCCAGACATAGAAACTTTTCTTTTTCCCTCTCTCTCTCTCTCTCTCTCTCTCTCTCTCTCTCTCTCTCTCTCTCTTTCTCTCTCTCACACCATGGTGCCATTTTAAATACCCCAGCCATATGCACAATACTGAAATCTCCCACCGAACCCTAATCTCCCCGCATGCTCTGTACAACTGACCGGCCGAACGTGCCGAGGAGGGGGTAGGGGACAAGACAATTCCACTTATGTTTTAAACATCCCTCCCCCTTCCATCCCCAACCCCCTAGTCTTGTAACTCATTAAAGCTAACCACATGCTTCATAAGGGATCTGTAAAAGCACCCTGAGAATGTTTACAGCAGGCGAGCCGGAGTATGCAACCAGATCTTCAAAGAGAGCGTGAGATCTAAAGCAACCCGAATCTCTGCTCGTCTAATTTACGGTGGCTTTAATTTAGGGCGTGCTCGCACAAACGCAGCTCTATTTCTCTTCATTAAAGAATTAGCTGAAATGCCTTACAGTACGTTTGCTCAATCTAAGGAGGACACGTGATAGGATCTAAACGCCAAACAAGGCTGAGGTACGGTGGCATTCTGAAGCTCGTAAACCAGTGAAAAAAAAGTCAGCCAGAGGCTAATTTTAGGACAGCAATTCACAAGGGACGATTCGAGGCACAAATCAGCGAAACAGCATGGAGGTTCTCTCGAGGGGCGCTCGTGCAACAGCTATTTTCCCACAAAGCAGAGAGAGACTCAGTCAGTGAGAAAAACTGAGATGGAGTGAGTGAGACAGACAGAAAGAAATAAATAAACACATTTTTCTACATGTTTGCATCATCATTTTCCCAAACCGATCGTCTGAAACAGGGACACGTGATAGCGGACGAAAAGACGCGCGAGATAATAGATATATGTCACGTATCGTCTCACGTTACATGTTTTTGTAAAAAATGTACTTTTGTTGATATTTTTTCTTTGTTTTGAACTGAAGGAAAGATTAAAAAAAAAAAAAAGGACAAATCGGAATTCCGGGTTTTGAGACTTAAAGATGAATCGTAAAAATGTCGATCAAATTTAGTTTTTTTTTTTATATCAATTAAGTCAAAGTTGTAGTGTCTGGGATTCTCAATAAAGCATTGTCCTATTCAGAGCAGTCGTACGAGTGAAATATTTATTTTCTTATACAAATAGCAAGTTTAGCTTGCAAACTGTGTAGGTAATGTTTAAGCCGACGCTAGGCAGAGTTAGCTGGTTAATAGGAATGTACGTAGCTATACTAGTAACACGTTTAGATGCTCTCGGTATGGAACACGTCCTGTATCGAACTAAACTCTAGTTCTTTGTCATAGTCACTCGGAGTGAGAGATCGCAACATCCCAAAAATCATGTCATAGAGTGACAGAATTGATCCTGATGACTCAACACCATATCATATGATTACTCAGTCATACTCATGAGAGATGCTGTGATTGACTACATGCTGCGTCTTATGGGTTCGAGTCTCACGGACGATTGATTCAAGTACAACATTAAAGTCTTTCTGCTCTAACTTTCCATGGAACTCCTACACATTTCATTCATTCATTCATTCATTTTCTACCACTTATCCGAACTTCTTGGGTCACGGGGAGCCTGTGCCTATCTCGGGTGTCATCGGGTGCCAACCCATCACAGGGCACACACACACTCTCATTCACACACACACTCACACACTACGGACAATTTTCCAGAGATGCCAATCAACCTACCATGCATGTCTTTGGACCGGGGGAGGAAACCGGAGTACCCGGAGGAAACCCCCGAGGCACGGGGAGAACATGCAAACTCCACACACACAAGGCGGAGGTGGGAATCGAACCCCCAACCCTGGAGGTGTGAGGCGAACGTGCTAACCGCTAAGCCACTGTGCCCACAAAGTTCTGTTTTTTATAAAAATGAAGAATCCCTTGGAATGATAACTTAGCCCTTAATGAAAGAGAACCACACTACCACACACACGTTTCGAATCTTGCGGCCTAACGTGTGTAGAAAATGTAATTCAAATCTGTAAAATTCTTTTTCTCGTCCTTTTATCAGCTTTCAGGCTTCGTAAATGTTTAGCCTGCATTTGATAAAGGCAACACTGAGCTTACTGTATCTATACACAATCACACGGGAAGCCAGAAAAGAATCATTCCCAAAACATTAGCTGGCCTCCTTCCAAGAACTTGTCCACAAGGACGTACCGATGTTATCGCTTTTACCTGCTGGTTGCACAAGGCTTGGACAGAATCCACCAGCACCCTGTCTGTTAAATATTACTATAAAATGAAGGTCTCCATTGATTCTGTGAAACACTCAGTGACTGTAGCTATTTATCTCCAGCCTAATGAATGAAGTCATCAGTAGCAGTGACTCAGTGTGTGTGTGTGTGTGTGTGTGTGTGTGTGTGTGTGTGTGTGTGTGTGTGTGTGTGTGAACATAATTTGCAAATGACTGCTGATAAGTATAAAGGGATATCTTATATATTACTAAACAGCCAAAGCCAAACGTTAAGATCGTGATCGATGTTTCTGTCCATTTAAAAGATTTACGCCAAACATTTTGGGTCCTAAATTCAAAACTGACCCTTAAAAAAAAAAGACACTTAAAATGAAAAACTGAACCATAGATTCGTTCATCGCTTAAAAATTAGGGGACTGGAAAAGATAAAAGAACATGTAGCTTGAAGAACATGCAGAAAGAGCTAAATAAATGATACGATCCATAGCGATGTTTATTTTTCTTCTTGTTCGTCCGGATCTCCAGAACCCGTGGCATGTCTGCAGTTCTACAGCTCTGTGCTTTGGCTCTGTTCTGACAACTACAAAAAAAAAAAAAAACACACATTTGGAAATCACCTTCCTCTGATGTTCTGGGACACGAGTGTCTGAAGGACCTTGTCGTGGAGAACATACATACAGGTGAAAGCCTCATTGCATGTGTCACCTAGGTACTGTCTTCAAGGCTGTGTCTCTTTAAGTGGTTGGGCTTCTGAAGAAGGTTGTGAGTTCATATCCCTGACTGTCATTGCTGGGCTCTCGAGCAAGGACCTTTACCCTCATTGGCAAACACAAGAGCTTCGGATCTCTGGATATTTACATTTACGGCATTTAGCAGACACACTTATCCAGAGTGACTTACAACTGAGCAACTGAGGGTTAAAAGCCTTGCTCAGGGGCCCAGCAGTGGCAGCTTGGTGGACCTGGGATTCGAACCCATGACCTTCTGATCAGTAGCCCAACACCTTAACCTCTGGACACATTTGCTGACACTTTTGTACACCTGATCTATCGCTAAATCAACTTTTCCGCCATTTCCATTCTGGATAGATTTTACACACCTCTGTCTCATAAAACAGACACTCGATGAAAGGGTTTGATAAAGCTGTTATGGTCAGCAGTGGATGTGAAAGTCTCCAGCAGATCGCTCCCCATGTGGCCTCAACTCGTTTAAATACCACAAGTCACAAGACCACACAGACCCCCAAAATATCCTCACAATGGGAGGCTGGAAATCTCATTTAGCCAATCAGATTTGTGCCCTGGGGGCAAGATGGCCTGGAGCACATAGCAGGGCTGACCTAGGAGCAAGGGAGGAGACTAATCCTTCTCGCTAATGGAGCCTTCCACTTTCTTCCCTAAAGATGTGATTGGAAGCTTTCCACAGCTTCTATTATTTGAATTCAAGCCGTGGTTGTCTGCTTACAGTAAAAACCGTCTGTCAGGGGCTTTTTACACCTGGTCACTTCCTGCGTTTTCTGTGATCTGATATCTACCCGACGGTAAAAAGACCAGGTCTAAATGCCCTCCGAAACGTTTTGGAGACGGATATAAACCCGATGGTACAAACCCCTTCAGGAGGTGGTCTGGGACGCGTTTCAGGTAAAACTGGACAGGTGTAAATGAATGTGGTTGTTCGAGCCACATACGTCAGCGCTATACTCCTCCCAAACGGAAGTACGTCACTCGCAGGTGACTCACGAGTCGCAGATGACTCACGAGTCGCAGGAGACACGAGTCGCAGGTGACTCAGGAGTCATGCATCGAGCCAGAAACAAACGCGCTGCTGCCGCCAGCCAAAACGCAGCAAACAATAAACACTGTTTTTTGTAGCATAAACGTCGTAACCAGTTTTTACGTCTTCTTTTTGATTGCATTCTGAAAACCGCATTCACCAAAGCGTGTTCTATTTTAATTACCCCGGAAATGAGGTAAAATATATTAGCATTTTGGGCGGGAGTAGAAAGATCGGACCGTTATCCGATTCGCCGAGACGCATTTACAGTATGTGGCCTGATGTAAATGGAACAGTTTTAACAAATCAGATCAGAGACAACACATGACGTGACCGGGTGTAAAAAGGCCCTGAGATGCTGAAGTAGGACCAGGGCAGTAGGGCAGATATTAGGTCCCACTACTGGGTGAATCTGGGCTAGATGATACAGTATAACGCTACAATCTGAACACTGCACAACGAATATACGTGTTTGTAATATTTTTATTACTTTTGCAACCGGCTAATCTAAAGTCAAAACCTTTATCAAACTCACGGTAATAATGTGCCGTATACGATGGGGAGGTTTTTCTGTAAGGAGCTGATGTGTCACGTACGGAAGGAGTAGAGAACAGACGTAGATCTGTAACTTTTCCTGTAAAGTTTCTGACATTGTGATAAGAAAGTTGCTTTCTCAGTAACACGACAAACTGTGTTTACTTTTTTAAAGAGAGCCTAGTGAAGGAACGACTGTTTAAGTAACTTGTCTCTCAGATGTTCCATGACGTTTAATATAACCATAAATGTTAAAAAGGCATTTTTTAAATCATTATCTTTTTATATAATCATTTTTAAAGCGCTCAATGTGGTGACATCACACATTCTGGTCATGAATTATTTCCTTACCCTTAGTTTTAAAACTTCATTGTATGTTGCTATAGCAACCAGTGACCAGTTCTATGGGACATTGACATCGTGAGTTCAAATCTCAGGTTCCGCAGGTTCTTTATCACAGCCGACCCTGAGCTCCGGCTCCTGCTTTAAACCTGACCGAATAAACACGCTGCTGTGAGGATGGTCTCATGTTTAGTGATGGGCATCAGATGGCTGTGATGGTTTGAGATAATTGATTGTTGGTTTAATATCAGATTTATATTAACGGACACTTTTATAATCTTTTTGGGATGAAACGTAAAAGCTCGGAGTTGTTTATGAGGCGAAAAACTCGTGCTGGTGCAAATCAGCGCAATTTATTTCACTATAATCTCGACATGCAGCCATTTAATCGTTTATCTAGATTTTTAGTTATTTAAAAATCCTTATCTAGAGTCGCGCAGTGAGATTTCCGGGCAAGTGGCTTGACGATCAGACTTCTTTTGACCTTGCGACAGATTTAAATACAAAACAAACGAATGCTGTGCTGTCGATCCTGCATTACGATCCAGATGCAAATTTGCTAAGGAAATGCCCCAAAACCCACGTTACACCGCACACATCCGTCACATCGGAGTGCCGTCTGCTGTGTAAAAGAACGTTTCACATGTTCACCGAGTCCTGCTGGTGGTGCTGCTGGTGTGGAGGTCTGAAGCAACAAGTGAGCGTTTGTTCCACAGGAATGCCGGCTATGCGAGCGATAGAGGAGGGGGGGATGGGACAGAGGGAGGAGAAGAAAAACAAGCCGTCTGTGAGGAGGACACGAGCGCTTTTCCCACCTCTATCGCGGCGATTAGCCGAGAGCCTGCGGTGTTGACTGTCACACAGCGAGGGTCAATATTGACACGGTGGATAAATGTACACTTTCCTCAAGGTCCCACAGGCGGGAACAGAGAACGAGTATAAATGTTACGGTAGAACAGAACGAAGAACCGGAATAAAGATCTGAGATGGAAAAGATACACACGATATAATAAAATCTATAATTCTATACAAGAGAATTTGAATTATATATTTATTCTAATTATAATTATTATAACGCAAAACATCTTTAATGAGCAGAGAAACTTAGTTAGATACTAAAGCATGTACTACATCGTTCTCACCACGTCTGGGCCGGAGGGATTCTATTATTATGGTGATAAACTGCAGTGTTAATGTTATAATACACTTTTCTGAGAGTCTCATCAATAAAAAATCCTCATTTTCAGGGTTTTAATCATTTATCGTGTCCCATCATCAGGAAGTGACACAGACTCTACCTGGAAAACTTTTAGAAATGTGTCTGAAAGAAAATAAGAACAAATAAATAAAGTACTTCATTAATAAATAGATCATAATCCCCAAATTGATCTACATGGACATTTTACAGATAAACGGTGAATGTTTTAGTATTTATTGTGTCATTTGTACAGTCTGTGTTAAATCTACTGTATGTTGTCGTAGTTCGTTACCGTTGTACAGTTCGTATTCGTGTTGTCCTACTCGTGTATTTTCTCCATTAGTGTTACTCTAATTTCACCAGGAAACCTTCCGAATCCATGCAAGTGAGTCTGATTCGGATTCATTCGCAAAATGATTCTGTTATACCTTCCTGCCCCTGTGTAGTGAGTCTGATTCGGATTCATTCGCAAAATGATTCTGTTAGAGCTTCCTGTCCCTGTGTAGTGAGTCTGATTCGGATTCATTTGCAAAATGATTCTGTTATACCTTCCTGCCCCTGTGTAGTGAGTCTGATTCGGATTCATTCGCAAAATGATTCTGTTAGAGCTTCCTGTCCCTGTGCAGTGAGTCTGATTCGGATTCATTTGCAAAATGATTCTGTTATACCTTCCTGCCCCTGTGTAGTGAGTCTGATTCGGATTCATTCGCAAAATGATTCTGTTAGAGCTTCCTGTCCCTGTGTAGTGAGTCTCATTCGGAGTCATTTGCAAAATGATTCTGTTAAATCTCCCTGCCCCTGTGTAGTGATTCGGATTCGGATTCATTCGCAAAATGATTCTGTTAGAGCTCCCTGCCCCTCTGTAGTGATTCTGATTCGGATTCATTCGCAAAATGATTCTGTTAGAGCTCCCTGCCCCTGTGTAGTGATTCTGATTCGGATTCATTCGCAAAACGATTCTGTTAAACCTTCCTGCCCCTGTGTAGTGAGTCTGATTTGGATTCATTCGCAAAATGATTCTGTTAAAGCTTCCTGCCCCTGTGTAGTGAGTCTGATTCGGATTCATTCGCAAAATATTCTGTTAGAGCTCCCTGCCCCTGTGTAGTGATTCTGATTCGGATTCATTCGCAAAATATTCTGTTAGAGCTCCCTGCCCCTGTGTAGTGATTCTGATTCGGATTCATTCGCAAAACGATTCTGTTAAAGCTTCGTGCCCCTGTGTAGTGAGTCTGATTCGGATTCATTCGCAAAATTATTCTGTTAGAGCTCCCTGCCCCTGTGTAGTGATTCTGATTCGGATTCATTCGCAAAATGATTCTGTTAGAGCTCCCTGCCCCTGTGTAGTGATTCTGATTCGGATTCATTCGCAAAATGATTCTGTTAGAGCTTCCTGCCCCTGTGTAGTGATTCTGATTCGGATTCATTCGCAAAATGATTCTGTTAGAGCTCCCTGCCCCTGTGTAGTGATTCTGATTCGGATTCATTCGCAAAATGATTCTGTTAGAGCTTCCTGCCCCTGTGTAGTGAGTCTGATTCGGATTCATTCGCAAAATATTCTGTTAGAGCTTCCTGCCCCTGTGTAGTGAGTCTGATTCGGATTCATTCGCAAAATGATTCTGTTAGAGCTTCCTGCCCCTGTGTAAAAGTTACTACAACACGAGAAAGTGTTTTTTATACAACGTGACGAACGGCTGTTCTGCGTTATTCAAAAAATTCAGCAGTTTTAATGTGCTGCAGTTGCGCCGGTGGAAGAGATCCAGGATGGAGACCTTGAGCAGGTCTGAAGTAGTGACTGAATGCCGGAGTGTGTGAGTGGGTGAAAGGTTTTGTTTGCGAGCTGAAAACCTGCTGTTTATGGTACAACCAACCTGCATAAATATATGAAGCCTTACTGGAGCGCTGGTTTCTAAATGTGTTACTGCTGAAATAAAGTGTCCATTTGTGATTTTTCTTCCAAATTATTTCATGAAATTATTTCATTTCTCTGACTCTACATCACCTCACAGGGATAAAGAGCAGCTGCCGGATAATCTCTCCGATGATTAACGGTTAGAGACGAGAAGCTGGAAAAGCGGCAGGTGCTGCAGGCTCTCAGGCCTGAGAAGATGATGAAGGTTTGCTTATTCAACACATAGTTCCTGTGGAAGTCTGGGATCGTTCAGGAACGCGAGCGATTCTCTTTATAAACATCTCTGTAAGCAGAGATCCTCCAGACCAGGATGATTAGGATGAACGGTCTCAAAGAGACAATGCACAGACAGACAGACAGACAGACAGACAGACAGAGGGATGAAGTGCAGATTCACAGGAACACACAAACATCTCAGAGAAGACCTCATGGTCCAGACAGCTTCACGATCAGTGGTGTAGGATACGAGAGGAAGATAAATGAAGGTCGGAGAAGTTTCTCAGAACCAAAATCCTCACGTGCTCCGTTCATATGCTGAGATTGTTCTCATATCAGTCATTTCCAAGAACTCTGTTGTCTATAGTAAATATCTATGTCCAAGTATGCTTTGTCATCCTTTCCAGAATCACACACACCACACACACACACACACACACACACACACACACACACACACACACACACAGTAAAGTGAAACCTGAAATTTCAGCTTAATGTATTATGTCATAACGACAAGTTGTCCATCTCAGCAAAAAAAAAAAAATACTCAGTGTTGATTAGTTTTCTATGACAGCAGCTCTGATAATAGTGCAGCTGCACATCACATAATAATAATAATAATAATAATAATAATAATAATAATAATAATAATAATAATAATAATAATAATAATAGTTTCTATAGCAACAGCTCATTCAAATATACTTGTAAGATACCTAAACAGATTCATGTCGATATGATGACGTTCTCTGTTAGGAGAAAGATGTTTATCTAACATGGATGGAAGGAGTCTCCAGTGTCACTAACTTGGCAATCTACAGTTTCCTGAGTAAAAAGAGAAAAAGAGCGGCTGAATTAACGCAAGAACAAGATTTAAGCTCTTCCTCGATAAAAGTTCAGAGCAGTATCGCTCCAGGAGCTCCATCACATCATGATGTTCTTCAGATCAACTGAAAACCAACAGATAAAAAAAAGTATGTTTCAGTGAGTTGAAGAATTTCTCTCTGAGTCTCTCTCATGCACACAGCCGGTGTTTTACAAGGACGGCTGACATTTATTTGGCATTTATTAGTGCTGCTGGAGGCGTGGTTACAAAGAGGTCAAACTGCTTCGCCTCTAATTTGACCATAATTGGACAGAACTCGGAAAACTCAGGCAGAAAAAAATAAATAAATAAATAAATCAACATCACTCAGTCTGATATCTCAGAAATCCAACTCTGGTGAACACACAAGCTTCTCTAAAGAGTTTTGAGGAAACAAAATACACATACAAATCACACACACACACACACACACACACACACACACACACACACACACACACACTCACTCACACACACTCACAAACCGACCTCCGAGAGTGTTCAGGCACAGAGCCCCCCAAAATAATCCAATCCAATTACTGGCATGTCTCTCGCACACTGCTGTTCCTGGACAGGGTCACGACCTGTGTGGAAGTTCACAACCCCCCCCCACCGGCATTGTATGGACATCATTAACAGAGACGTCTCGATGCTACACCGGAGCCGTCACGCCGATCCGAGCGTCTGTTTCTCGAATCCGTAAAACGGGTTTAACTCCGGCTCCCCTTTAGGTCTGGAAACTCGAGAGAGCAGCGAACATTAAATTGCCATTTAAGGTGACATCACGACAAAAAAAAAAAAAAAAGAAAGAAAAGGAACGATCGCCTCTCAGAGCTGGCTGCAACTCTCCCGGGACATCATAGATCTCAAAACTTACTGCTACTCTTACATGGGAAACTGAGGCTCACGCCAATTTCTGCCAGTTCTGTTCTTCAGGAACAAAAACACCGGAGATGACCGCGGAGACAAAAGAGCTTCAGGCTCACATCAGCAGCTCTGAATAGCAGAGAAGACTCGCGATTCCCAAGCAGATATTGCTCATTGTTGTAGGAGTGTACGGCGGATTGAAGTGCCTGTCGCTCGCCGTATTCTCCGCTCCTCTGAACGAACGGCAGGGATTTCTTCTGTGGCTGCGCACCGCCGAGACAATAAACTCATAAAGTGAATGGTGTTTAAATCACTTTCAATCACGGTACTGCCTCTGATTTACAACAGCCTGTTGTTGGAGCTTTCAGTTAACTGCTGCTCGGTGACCCAGAACCTGCAACGTCCGTATAACCGCCGTCTGGATTATACGAGAATAAACAAGTCTGTGTGACATATTAAACATCTCACCGCCGCCTGAACACGGCTTTCCGTCCAAAGCTATCTCTACTGTGTATAATGTACATGTGAGGGAAATCACACGAGGCTTCCAGACATGACCGGCCTCGATACTCCTTAGTGAACATCCTGCAGGACTTCAGTGTGGAATCTGCTTTCGTTTTTTCTGCTTCATTGTTGTGGCTTTAAAAAAGGGGGCGTGGCTCTAATTTTACAACAGAACGTCTTCTGTGGCGTTTTTGTGCTTTGTTAGAAGTTAAACATTTTCTAGACAAAACAACAATCCCTGAAAATTCCACGAACAGACTGTTCGAAAGTAACGATCTACGGAAATACCGAATAACTTTAGAGTAAATAAAGGCCACGCCCCCTTTTTTAATCCCGTACATCTCATAAATTATACCCAAACTCTAACGCACCGTTTCGTCAACATGGTGACTTTGTATACAGGAAATAAGAAGCAATTTTTTTTAAAAGCAATTTTTTTAATCCCGTGATTTGATGTGGATTATTTTTATTCTGCATCTATCTATAGTATCATCTATTAGTATCTGATCATATCATCGATGTTCACATCACACTGCTGATGTTCATTCTGTAAACTTGTCATATTTTAACTTCAGGGTTGCCAGGTCTAAGGGAGAATTTTCAGCACAACGTTGTTCCTGGTATAAACATTAACCGATAATCTCACATGTTCTTCTCCAAATCAAACAGAAACTAGAACAGAACCGATTCTGTACATTACTGATGCTGCCTTGGGCTTCGTTTTTCTCCTCAGACAGTGTTTGATTGCATTTAATTCCAACTATTTGGAAGATCCAGGCTCAAAAACCCTTCCAGCACTGATCTTGTTTGTTCTGCTCACAACACTGTTTCCTAATTAGTCTGATTTACTGTAAAAAACACAAACTTGGCAACCCTCCCACGTTTTCGACCGTTTTGTCACATTTTGCTGTGAGGAACATTAATAACAAAGATCTTATGCATCCAAAGGAGATCTGAGCAGGTCAAATCTAGCAGCTTCCTGGAAGTCCTGGGAGTTAAAGTTCCACTGCTTACACATGGTTACTTCAGAGGCTGCAGTTTACATTCATTCATCATGATTAAGTGCTTGATCCTGCACAGGTATGAGATGTGAAGCACTCAAACCAAAACTTTCACACACTCATTCACACCTCAGGCAATTCAGAGACACTACCTCACCTGGGAGGTGAGAGGAACCTGGAGGAAACCCGTGGGAAACAAACAGAACGTGAAATTCCTCAAACAGTACCGTGAACTCAGAATGGAACTGATTGTCACTGTGAAAGACACACAGTGTCATAAACGGCTCACATTTAACTGACACCTGTAGTGACTTTTGATATGGACTTCAACCTCCAAGATCCTGAGGCCTCTAGCCAGAAAAGTTCACCAGGAACATCTGAGGCTGAGCAAAATCAAAATGAAACATAAATAAACATGGTTTGAAAGGCTTTAGCATGAGATCTCATGTAGATCAGATGGTAAGAACTGCAAACATACAACCATTCATTCATTCAATCATTTTCTCAGGCGTCATCGGGCATCGAGGCAGGATACACCCTGGACGGAGTGCCAACCCATCACAGGGCACACACACACTCTCATTCACACACACACTCACACACTACGGACAGAGATGCCGATCAACCTACCATGCATGTCTTTGGACCGGGGGAGGAAACCGGAGTACCCGGAGGAAACCCCCGAGGCACGGGGAGAACATGCAAACTCCACACACACAAGGCGGAGGTGGGAATCGAACCCTGACAGGTGTGAGGCAAACGTGCTAACCACTAAGCCACTAAGCGTGTCCCACAACATACAACCAATATCAGACCAATTACCTCAAAAGCAACATTTTTTTTGGTTTTTAATCAAAAAACACACAACTGGCAAAAAAATGACCTGTCGTTACAGCCACTACAGAGTTTATCTATGTTCTCTAACCATCCCCACTTCACTGCCACTGAAAGTCAGCGCTGAGAAAATAACATAAAAGTCAAGACACCGGTTCTTTCTCTGCTGCCTCCTCCAGTTTCACAAAATTTGAGCGGTACAGACACGGCGTCTCCTCGGCCCCGTCCGACACGGTGACGCGATAGAGACTGCCTAAGTATGCGGAAGCTTAGGATAATTATCCATGTTGTGATGGTCACCTGCAGACCCCAAGCTGGAAACATCACTCATTCAGTTCTATTTAAATCACAGAATCCAGGAGGTTCAAATGAACAGTCCAGACCAGGATTAACGAAGTTCTTGGGTTGGGATTTTAGAGATCTGAATCTGAAGCTAAAGTTAGCTGAGAACGTTGTGAAAGTGGTAAGAATGTTTAGGAAGGGTATGAGGATGGTGTCTGAATCTTCATCATTTAAAAGCAAAGATACAGAGCCAAAGATATTCTGGGGTGAAAATGATATTTTTTTTTTTTTTAGATTTAATTAAACTCAACTAGTCAAGAATGAAAACTATTCGACCTTAACGGTAACTGTGCAATTGCACTGAACAAAAATAAAATAATATAATAAAATAGACCCATAATAAAAGAGACTGGCTTACTAACTATAATATTAAATATATAATATTTATATAATACTAGATGAAGTGCCTGAGATTTGTCTTTCCCACCATCTGCTGAGAGAAAGTACATCCATGCTAGTTTCTGACAGGGATCGGTCTAACGCTAACGCTAACGCTAACTCGGAACTACACACATCTTTTTCCTGCCCTTGAGAACTTGCCCAGCTTTTATCTTTACCTGATCTGATTCAGAACCTCCAAATCCCAGCTCTTGTCTGAGCAAAAACAAATGCGAGGTAAAGTCAGGCAGCACAGATCTGAGCCGGTCATCGGCACGGTTCATTCTTCCAGGAATAAGTCTTTATTTCAGAACTGACCCTGAGATAAAGCTCGCTCTGGGGCTGTAATCCACTACCCAGTACAGACGAGAGTAGGGTTTCTCTTCCTGCAGGCCAATTAGCCTTCTTCTTTTTTTTCCCCCCTAAACTTGCCCTTTCCTGTGTTTAGAAAGATCACAAAGAAGCAAAAACAGAAAGCGTTGACTCAGAGTGCCAAGTTACTCTTTTACTATCTTTCATTTTACATAAGGATGACGAGCACGTTCCGTGGATTATACGTTTGTTTCGGGTAATCATTAGTTCGCTAACAGCGAATGTTAACCTGAGGAGGTAAAAAAAAAAAAAAAAGGATTTATGGTTAAGCAGAAAGGTTTTGTAAGGAGGAACACTTTCAGAAATATTCTGGCTATGTGAAAAATCCTGGGCTGTCCCTTCATTTCAGAGAGAGAGAGAGAGAGAGAAAGGGAGTGGGTGGAGGAATGCATCAACACTCGCAGTGAGAAGCAGCGGTCACACGCAGCTAGCTCTCCAAACTGCTCTCCGGGCCGAGCGAGGTCAAGCACCACCAACAAAAGACAACATTCCTCCTGACTCCGACCGGCATCACCACCGACACCACCGGGTTAAACCCTTATCTTCAGCTGAGGTCAAAGTTTACCACTTCTACTAAAAGAGGAAACATTCAACAGATGATTTTTGTAAAAGAACACGGATTCGAACAGTAAAGGAATAAAGTACTGCAGGTGATGCTTTAGTAAGAAAAGAGCCTGGTGTAATGACACAGACTGACATCATCCTAACAACAATGTATGGTCATTCTCTTGCTATGTAAAGCTTCACAGAACAACCACAGGGTTAAGGGTTCAGGTCAGGTTCTGCGAGCTGGGTCCGATCCAAGCACAGCCGAACCACACGGGACCCGGAATGCAGTAATCACACACGCAAGAGCAGCCGCCCTCTTAATCTTCACTCACTCTTTCATCATTTCTCCAAAGGTTTTCCGACGCTTCGCTTGAGATTAGCAAAAGGGGTGAAGGAAAAAAAAAAGAAAAGCCATTTAATTATGGACTAGCGTACTGTTCTCGAGTCTTTTTTTTTCCTGCTGAGTTCTCCCACAATGCAGGAATTCACTATTTAAATATCGAGATCAGATGCCTTTCATGCACTCTTTTCTCCTGAGAGTAATTCATCACAATGCCAAAATCTACACATGAGCCTGGCTTAGCCTATAGCTTTATATGGAGCTGCCGTGTAGAAGAGAAATGACAGATTTGGCCTTTCCTCTGGCTAGAAAAGTGCCTCAGCTCTCCGTTTCTATTTGGAGGAAGCTTTTATCCAAAAAGACTTAAAAGTTATACCAAGCGTAGTGCTGATCATCCGAGGGTTAAAAGCGGCTCTCTGGCCGTCGTGGGCTTTGAACTTATACTATATAACTTCCACTCGTCTTTTCTCTGTCTCCAAATAAAGCTTCAAGGAAAAACCTCAAACCTCAAACCATAAATCCAGCTTGTCTATAGTACTGATGATAAGAAACACCGGTACAAACAGAAAGCAAAGAACAAGCAATACAATGAGCAGGGAAATCTTCAGTATGGTGTATTTCATCATGGCTTGCGTAATCTTCTCAGGATCTGAAACGTGCCCACAAAGCAGCCGCAGATACGGCGGGTTAGTGACCGAGCGGAGACACCGAACACGTGTAGCGTGACCCGAGAGCTAAAAACACCACGAGTAAATACGGCATGCGATTCACAGGAGAAAGAAAAATACTGTACCATGAACATTGCTCATCCTTCCTGCAACTTTCTACAAAATAACCTTACAGGAGGACAAGATCTGCGATGATGTGACTAAGTTGAGAACTTTGGCATAGATTCAAACCTCATGATAACTGTGAGAGTGAGATTTAAGCCATCTATCCACTGTAATAACAATGAAGTCAAACCGTCTATTATTCGGGGGCTACGGATTATTTTCGTGCAACAAGCATTATTATAACCACAAACAAGACGTTCAGGATCTTCGATCGTCATAAATACTTTCAGACTGAGACCAATAGGGATCCGACCAACTTTTTTAAGCTTTAGGACAGAGAACTTTTTAGAGGTTTGACCACTTTGATCACTTAGCCACTGTGAAAACTTAGGGATCAAGTATTTTGGAGCCACTACCATTGTTATAACTTCAGAAATTAGAGCTTTGGCTCTTCAGCCACTGTGATTACTTTCAGACTGGTGACTTTTAGGGTTCACCCACTTTTAGACAGAGAAAGTAGGGGTTTGTTTTAACTTCAGAAACTTTGAACCCTTAAACATTGCGATCACTCGATTACTTTAAGGCTCAACCGATGTTCTACTTCTGAATAACAGGCTCGACCCTTGAGTATTGTACATTAGGATGGGAATTGTGTTGTGAACTGTTTTTAATGGATCATGTTATAACCAAATAATAAGTCGATTCTTAATAGTTATAGTGATAGTGACGTGACGTACGGCTAAGTACGGTGACCCGTACTCGGAATTCGTTCTCTGCATTTAACCCATCCAAAGTGCACACACACAGCAGTGAACACACACACACACACACACACACACAGCAGTGAACACACACACACCATGAACACACAGCCGGAGCAGAGGGCAGCCATTTAGTTGGGGGGGTTCGGTGCCTTGCTCAAGGGCACCTCAGTCGTGGTATCGCCGGCCCGAGACTCGAACCCACAACCTTAGGGTTAGGAGTCAAACTCTTTATCCATTAGGCTACGACTTTCCTTTAGACATGTAAATCTATATGACAAATGTATTTTAATTCTGCATTCTGGACCACTATTACAACACAGGGAGAAACTTTGACACTGAAATTGTGGTCCAACCACCGTTCGAGCTTTGGAGCTAGCAACATTGTTATGTTTGGGTTCATTTGGTTGTTTATGCTTACTTTCCCACTGAGAATATTCGTGGTTCAATGGATAGCTTTGGGATTAAGAACTTTGATGGCTTTGACAGCTCGACTCTTTTTATAACTGTGAGTTTGAGAGTATTGTGGAATTGCATTGAGGGTTCAACCACAATGAAAGCCTTGGGACTGAGAACAACACTGGTCCAACCGGTGTTATACTTTTGGGATGGAGAAATTCAATGTCTTCACCATTATGATAACTTTGAGGTCGGGCTTTTTAAGAATTCGGTCGCCGTGTTCAGCCGCCGTGAATACTGAGACTGACGACTTTGGGGGTCCGACCAATTGTTAGTGTTGAGACCGAATAACAACCATAACTATCACACTGAAATGAGAACAATTCTGTAAGAATTCTGGACTGAGAACTCTGAGAACTCAACCTTAGTGAGAACTTTGAGATTCTGACTGAACTATGGGTTCTAACTGTTATTAGAATCTGAACAACAACCACTGATACATGTATAACATTAACAGATACAACAGTAATAAGAACTTCAGATCATAACTATTGTAATTACTTTCAGATTGAGAAGTAACACTGAGGGTTCAACCAAAGTTTGGGTCAAAGGACTTTAGGGCTGCAACCATGGTTCGATATTTGGGACCCATAATTTTGGATGTACAATCTTTATTCTAACTTTAGAAATGAGACCTTTGGTCCAAGCACTGTAATTACATTTGGACCAACATTAAGGATCCAATCAGCGTTGTGACTGAGAATGTTGGAGTCTCTACAATTACGGAACTTTGAGTGTTCCACCACTGTGAAAGCTTTGAGACCGAGAACACTGACCCTGACTATCTGAACTTCAAGCATTGTTATAACGTTTGAAATCCGGACTTCGGATCTTCGAGCGTTCTGATCGCTGTCACACTCTGAGGAGTAAAGTTTCAACAAATTTTATAGGTTTTGCTCAAACCATTATTATATCATTGGAAACAAGATCTTGTTATTGTTATAGTAGTGGAGCTAAGAACCGTGAGGGTTGGACTATTGGATGTAGATATTTGGGGCTTTATCCGATGGGATATCTTCATGATTGAGGCCATGGGAGATTCAGCCACACTGATATGTTGAAACCATTGTGATTGTAATTAATAAATAATAAATAAACACATTTAAGAACATTGGGGTCTTTTAAGCATGAAAATTTTGGAAGCTTCTTAATCATTACAAACAAACTATAAAATTCTGCAGAAATTCAGCAGCTCACCTTTGGAGTTAAAAGCTTCCTTGAGGTGAAGCAACACATCAGCAAATTTGCGTACATCACTGACCAGCTGCATGATGTATTCCGGGTCGGAGCTGATCGAGCTCATTGAGTCACTCCTAACAGAGCCGGCTCTGGAACCCGATCCAGGACCCGGGGGAAAGAAGTGTGAGCTGGAGACTCGTGTAATACCCGGACCTGAGCGCTTGTTTCCCAGGCTGCTTTGCTGAAACATCCCGCTGGCAAACATCCCAGCCGCAGCCAGCTCGTGTTGAACGAGCAAAACTGCAAACTCACTTTGATTTAATCAGATTCCAAACACGTCCTCAGCAGCGGTGATGATTCCTGGAAACAGAACAGATATTACATGTACACTCCTGCTCTTCAGAACCAGGCCTGAACAGGCAGCCATACTCCTTGAACCATGTTTGTACAGAACCAACACTAAACTTTGTACAGGTCTGTAAAAGACCCCGGTCGTCAGTGGGTTATGCTACGGTTTTAAAGTTTACGGATCACATGTTTTAACATTAGCACTGAGAAAATACAGTAGAGTAAAAAACTTATTGCCAAAAGCAAATTTGCCAAAAACATTGTAGCACATTACATTTATATTACATTACATTACATTTCTCTCTCTCTCTCTCTCTCTCTCTCTCTCTCTCTCTCTCTCTCTCTCTCTCTAAGATGCTAAGATGTTCTTAACACTGTACTGCATTTAAGAGCTGTTTCTTCATCTTTATTGAAGATAAAGATGAAGAATATAATATATTCTTATATATATATATATATTAAAAATTATATAGATATAATTCATATTATAGTATCATTTATTTTCATTAAATGTCATATAGACATTTATTAAAAAAAACCTATCCAGTTTTGCTCAAGGTCTGATGATGATCAAGGTCCTGATACAAGAACATACTGTAGACAAATATGAAAATTAAACATTTAATAACAAAATGATAAGATTTTTAAAGACAACCATAGAAAACAGTTAGCGATTAATGTGGATATGCCACTTGGGAGGGAAAAATATCAGTATACTAAAAGTGATAGATAGAAAAAAGTGCTGCAGTTATATACACTGAGTTTATTAATGACTAGGCTACATTTTCATGCCTATGGAAATCTACAGAATTGACAAAAGTATATATTCTAAATTGCGATTTTATTGTTTATGCGAATCTTAGAACTGATAAACTGGAGACTTGGTGCCAGGTTTTGTTTTGCATCAAACAACCTTGGTGTTTTTACATCAACATTTATAAGCTTAATTAACCAAAAAAAAAAAAAAAAACATTAAGAACACAAAATATAACACTGATAATAATCCAGAGTCAGTACTTTTAGTGTAGTTTCAGTCTGCATTATAAAAGCTGCACATCTTATTACTGATCAGATGAATAAAGAGATATAAAGTGATTTGTACCGAACAGATGTGCAGTCAGCTCCAGATGTGTCCGGTCTCATCATATCACAGTGACGTGTAAACAACCGTCACGTTTACACGCTTTAAGTGTGAAAATAATGCACGATCAGACAGAAATGTTGTTCTGGGTCTCAGAATCATGCTGATCTTTTCACTTTGTCTTTATTTACAGAGCAGATCGATTCCATTGCATTAAGTGCTTTAGTTTTCTATTAGAATTATAAAAAAGCACCGCTTTAAAGAGATACGTGTAAACTTTACTCACGTGTGAAACGTGCGAAACATTCCTGCGTCTGAAAAGGGAAACAATGTAGCGGTAATCCAGAGAGAGAGAGAGAGAGAGAGAGAGAGAGAGAGAGAGAGAGAGAGAGAGAGATCCAGTCCCTCCGGTCTCCACTATCTCTCACATTAACTCGTACCACTGCGCATAAACCACGCCCACTTATCCGTCCACAGACCACGCCTCTTTCACAAGATCACGCCCCTTCGACGCAAAGACCCCTCCTTCTGAGTTAAAGAATGAATAAACCGCATTGAGTGAAGACTTCAAGCTAATATTTATTCACATGGAGCTCAGAACCAGTGCAGATTCAACATCCCTTGTTTTTTTCGCCTTTATTTAAATTATATAAATTATTAGATTTATTAAAGAATCATAAACGTTCCTGTGTTAGAATTAAAGCCAATTTAGCAGTATAACGGAGAACAACACTGATAATAACTACAACTAACTTTAATAAGAACTATAAACAATATAATATAATATAATATAATATAATATAATATAATATAATATAATATAATATAATATAATATAATGACACCACCTGATTGGCTGTAATACAGGGGGCGTGGTCATCTCGCTCCTTCTCTGTGGGTAACAGAGTTAATTCTTTCATTGGCTCTGCTCCAGGACTGTCAGGAAAATGTATTGCTTCACTATGAGATTATTATTGGTGAATAACGTAATGACATCAATTCATCCGTTAACTTAAAGTTCAATTTAGAGCTTTATAAAGCAGGAAGCAATAAACGCCAGGTGATTTAAGAGAGAATTGTACCATCTAGTGGTGAAGGAGGTTATTACACTAAAGATCTGTGTGGGTTGGGGTGAAGACACGGATGATCACGTGATGAGGGCTAGGCGTGGGAATATGCACAGATACAATAAAATAAAATAAATAACATCAGTTCTATAAAACTTACAAATGCTTCTTTAGTATTTGGTCTTGTTGTCTTCTAACTTGAGTCAAACTCTTGTAGCCTTTCACCATTTTGTTGTCATTTGTGTTCATTCCTTCTGACAGCCATAACTCAGTCAGACACACGGTTGCAGTTCTGTCCACAAACGTTCTCTGGGATTCAGGGCTTTGTGATGGTGATGCAAAAACCTTAACTTTGTTGTCTTTAAGCCATTTGGTCACGTAGTGTAGAGGCTGAATTTCTTCTAATTGGCAACTAATTTCAACAGCACAGATTTACACATTACTGTATGTCGGATATTGATTGTAAGAGATTGGACAGGATTCACACTTTTTTTTTACTAGTCGACTGACAAAAAAATTACAATATAATGTCATTGTGATAGAAAATAAAAAGACACAAATTAAAATTCCAAAAGGTAAACATAGGAAACACTTCTTAGGCAGAACTGTGCACGCCACACTATACACTGCGATCTGTATCTACCCCCTGACGTCCCAGTCTGACGGCCACGGATCTTCATCCCCTCTCATCATCAGGGATGAGAGCCCTATAGAGGGTCTCTAAGAAGGTGAGGAGATGCTGTATGTTGTATGGGCCTATAAGAGGAATATGAGATAGCACACCCTGCTCTGACATAGTGATATTTCCTCCCCGCTGGCCTGGCAGATCAACAGTAGCTCTGTGGACGATGACATTTTGACAACATTTTCTACTTTTGATCAGATTTTTTTTTTCCCTACAGCTATAGCAAATATACTTAGGTCACACATGCTGTATTATATATAAGTCACCATAAGAAGTTTATGTAAATTAGATACAATATGCCCACAGATGTTTTACCTCTACATACTATTTACGGCATTTAGCAGACTCCCTTATCCAGAGTGACTTACAATTTATTTCAATTTATACAGCTTGGTGGACCTGAGAGTCGAACTCATGACCATCTGATCAGTAGTCCAACATTTTATCCACTATCAACGTGAAATGTTCTTATGATGAGCACAAATGACTAAATGATGTAAAGGTTGAACAAGTAGTTTTGAGAATTTAATTTCTGATCTGAGAAAAGTTCCAGAGCGACTGAGAAAAACTGTAAGAGCTAAAGCCCTCGTGTATGAGAGAAGCGTGTTGTCTGTACATCTGTCATTAAACGTGTGGATTGGAGAATCTTTGTCTTTGAGCTCTTTCATTTCCTGAAAATAGCGAGTTATCTGGGTCGAAGTGTTACATACAGACAGACAGATGGAC
>NC_062520.1:2517820-2525320 GCF_022655615.1 Tachysurus fulvidraco | reverse complement strand
TGAATTAACACTTACTGGTCCAGGTCAGTACTGTACTCTACACTACTGAATTAACACTTACTGGTCCAGGTCAGTACTGTACTCTACACTACTGAATTAACACTTACTGATCCAGGTCAGTACTGTACTCTACACTACTGAATTAACACTTACTGGTCCAGGTCAGTACTGTACACTACACTACTGAATTAACACTTACTGATCCAGGTCAGTACTGTACACTACTGAATTAACACTTACTGGTCCAGGTCAGTACTGTACTCTACACTACTGAATTAACACTTACTGATCCAGGTCATTGCTGTACTCTACACTACTGAATTAACACTTACTGGTCCAGGTCAGTACTGTACTCTACACTACTGAATTAACACTTACTGATCCAGGTCAGTACTGTACTCTACACTACTGAATTAACACTTACTGGTCCAGGTCAGTACTGTACTCTACACTACTGAATTAACACTTACTGATCCAGGTCATTGCTGTACTCTACACTACTGAATTAACACTTACTGATCCAGGTCATTGCTGTACTCTACACTACTGAATTAACACTTACTGGTCCAGGTCAGTACTGTACTCTACACTACTGAATTAACACTTACTGGTCCAGGTCAGTACTGTACTCTACACTACTGAATTAACACTTACTGATCCAGGTCAGTACTGTACTCTACACTACTGAATTAACACTTACTGGTCCAGGTCAGTACTGTACACTACACTACTGAATTAACACTTACTGATCCAGGTCAGTACTGTACACTACTGAATTAACACTTACTGGTCCAGGTCAGTACTGTACTCTACACTACTGAATTAACACTTACTGATCCAGGTCATTGCTGTAGTCTACACTACTGAATTAACACTTACTGATCCAGGTCAGTACTGTACACTACTGAATTAACACTTACTGATCCAGGTCAGTACTGTACTCTACACTACTGAATTAACACTTACTGGTCCAGGTCAGTACTATACTCTACACTACTGAATTAACACTTACTGATCCAGGTCAGTACTGTTATGCCACATGTAAGTCTACATTGTAATTCAGTATTGTAGGTCTTTTAACCACATGTGTAATGTAAGTGTTTATGGTGTGTGTGTGAGCTGGATATATATCTGCTGGCAGTCTTCTGGGGCTCAGTGGTGCGCTGAATGTGTGTGTGTGTGTGTGTGTGTGTGTGTGTGTGTGTGTGTGTGTGTGTGTGTGTGTGTGTGTGTGTGTGTGTGTGTGCGCGCCCTGGAGGATGAGCAGGATGTGTGTGTGTGTTGGATGAGATACAGTAAACAGATAAAGAAAACCTGCAGACAGATGTACACAGTGTGAAGACAAATAGGACAGGCAGGTAGGACAGGCAGGTAGGACAGAGAGGTAGGACAGGCAGGTAGGACAGAGAGGTAGGACAGAGAGGTAGGACAGGCAGGTAGGACAGACAGGTAGGACAGACAGGTAGGACAGACAGGTAGGACAGAAGACATTCAGACTGTGTCTAAATTCTACATTCAAATCTATATTTTATATTTTGAAGAGCTTACACTACCAGCTTAAAAAACTCACATCAAAACTATCCCTGGCCCCTGGGGTCAAAGGTCAGCAGCTTTAACAGTCTCTCAGGGTCAAAGGTGATGAGATGTTGAGAGTAACCTCGAGCTGCTCCTCTCACAGCTGTGTGAGAGATGATCTGTCTCAGAAGTTTCACAGCTCAGCGGGTGAAAAGACAAACTATAGGCTCACTGTTGCATGCTGCTGCTGAAGTGAATAAAGTGTTAATAAGCTGTTAATAAGATTTCATATGGACTTAATAAACAATTAAACAGAATCTTATATCTATTATATCGATCCTCTAATAATGAATCTTTTTCATACTCAAAAAGCAGTTAATCAAGTCAGATAATATTCTAAGGATGATTGACAGCTCTGAGACTCCGCCTCCAACGTCACTCAGGCAG
This sequence comes from Tachysurus fulvidraco, assembly GCF_022655615.1. Classification (NCBI taxonomy): domain Eukaryota; kingdom Metazoa; phylum Chordata; class Actinopteri; order Siluriformes; family Bagridae; genus Tachysurus; species Tachysurus fulvidraco. The sequence goes on along the minus strand of NC_062520.1, from coordinate 2,523,358 downwards.
ATAAACACAATACCACAGAATCAGGAATCAACCTGCACGTGGCAGCAAATGAGATACACAGTATATATGAGTGCAAGGTTAGCGTTACACATCTGATATTCACCATGACATCACCATCTGTGACACATCCAATATTCACCATGACATCACCATCTGTAACACATCCAGTATTCACCATGACATCACCATCTGTGACACATCCGATATTCACCATGACATCACCATCTGTTACACATCCAATATTCACCATGACATCACCATCTGTTACACATCCAATATTCACAATGACATCACCATCTGTTACACATCCAACATTTACCATGACATCACCATCTGTTACACATCTGATATTCACCATGACATCACCATCTGTTACACATCCGATATTCACCATGACATCACCATCTGTTACACATCCAATATTCACCATGACATCACGATCTGTTACACATCCAATATTCACCATGACATCACCATCTGTTACACATCCGATATTCACCATGACATCACCATCTGTTACACATCCAATATTCACCATGACATCACGATCTGTTACACATCCAATATTCACAATGACATCACGATCTGTTACACATCCAATATTCACCATGACATCACCATCTGTTACACATCCAATATTCACCATGACATCACCATCTGATGTTACACATCCAATATTCACCATGACATCACCAACTGTTACACATCCAATATTCACAATGACATCACCATCTGTTACACATCCAACATTTACCATGACATCACCATCTGTTACACATCTGATATTCACCATGACATCACCATCTGTTACACATCCGATATTCACCATGACATCACCATCTGTTACACATCCAATATTCACCATGACATCACCATCTGATGTTACACATCCAATATTCACCATGACATCACCAACTGTTACACATCCAATATTCACAATGACATCACCATCTGTTACACATCCAACATTTACCATGACATCACCATCTGTTACACATCTGATATTCACCATGACATCACCATCTGTTACACATCCGATATTCACCATGACATCACCATCTGTTACACATCCAATATTCACCATGACATCACCATCTGTTACACATCCAATATTCACCATGACATCACCATCTGGTACACATCCGATATTCACCATGACATCACCATCTGTTACACATCCAATATTCACCATGACATCACCATCTGTTACACATCCAATATTCACCATGACATCACCATCTGGTACACATCCGATATTCACCATGACATCACCATCTGTAACACATCCAATATTCACCATGACATCACCATCTGTAATTATTCTTTTTGAGCCTAATGCTTTAATGGGATGTGGGATGTGGTAGCCTAGTGGTTAAGGTGTTCGGCTACCAATCGGAAGGTTGTGAGTTCAATTCCTGCATCCACCAAGCTGCCACTGCTGGGCCCCTGAGCAAGGCCCTTAACCCTCAGTTGCTCAGTTGTATGAAATGCTGTAAATGTAATATTAAAGTGTTTAACTGAAGAAGGTTCTGTGCGTAACTGCGTTATTACCAGATAGTTTAAAAGGTTTCTCTCTGAAGAACACAAAGCGAGGCTTGAGGCTTTGTCTCTGTCCTGCACAGACCTACACTGATTTACAGGGAAAAGCAGACAAAGAGGCGAGCTGTAACTTTCTGTCATCCTCATTGTGTATTTTCTGTTTATTTTCCTGTACAGAAGCTGAGGATGGGTGCAGCAGAGCGACAGGTAAGCACAAAGCCCTGAATCTCCTGAAACATTTCACAAGCATTGGAAAGATCTTCGCACCGATCTTAGCATGCGCTGGTGTCCGACAGTAACCCTGCGATAATGGGAGTGTGTTAGAAGCGTGAGCTTAACGTGGCGGTGAGGTGGACAGCTTCATTATTTCCCTCCATCCCCAGGGCTGGTTACAGGTTCGAGCTTGTCGAGGCCACATGCGTCCACATGAACGGGCGCCTATACTTTTGCTGCATGTTTTGTGTTTTGTTGTGTTTGACATCTGGTTTGAACTTTTCTTCTGCCCAGCTGTTTCTCATGTTGTTCACCGATACAGTGAGATAGAAATGTTGCCTCCTGGCCTCTGCCCCACCTTTAAATAAAATGAACCTTAGAGCTGCTGTTTTTTTTTTCAGCATTCAGCATCAGACACACTCCCAAGTACTGATTAGATTCTGATCACTTATAACATCCTAGTTCCTGTTCTTATGGCTGTTATAGCAGCTATAAACACTCTTTCCCCTCAGCAGCTTTTCTCTTTTCTCGCTCTAAATGTTTGTGAAAGAAAATAAATAAATAAATAAATAAATAAATAAATGAATAAATGAATAAATGAATGAATGAATGAATGAATGAATGAATGAATGAATGAAAAAATGAATAAATAAATAAATAAATAAATAACATTTTTAAAATGTAATTTTTTGTAACCTGCAAACCACAAAGAAGTGTAAACTCCTCTGTAGTGAAAACTTGACCTTCACCTGTCTGTTACAAAGTGCTGAAAACTGGAGACTCTTTCCTTTCATTTGGGATTAAAGTCAGTACGAATCAGCAGAAACAAATAAGAGCGAGAAATATTAGAGCGAGTGTTTTAACCCTCGTGTGTTGTTTGTATTGGGGACACGGTGGCTTAGTGGTTAGCACGTTCGCCTCACACCTCCAGGGTCGGGGGTTCGATTCCCGCCTCCTCCTTATGTGTGTGGATTTTGCATGTTCTCCCCGTGCCTCGGGGGTTTCCTCCGGGTACTCCGGTTTTCTCCCCCGGTCCAAAGACATGCATGGTAGGTTGATTGGCATCTCTGGAAAATTGTCCGTAGTGTGTGTGTGTGTGTGTGTGTGAGTGAATGAGTGTGTGTGTGCCCTGTGATGGGTTGGCACTCCGTCCAGGGTGTATCCTGCCTCGATGCCCGATGACACCTGAGATAGGCACAGGCTTCCCGTGACCCGAGAAGTTCGGATAAGCGGTAGATAATGAATGAATGAATGAATGTTGTTTGTATTTTTGTTACTCAGCCAATGTTCGTGGGTCTGTTTGACCCGCTGCATTTCTGAGTCTTTAATTCAACACCATCAAAGATTTGATGTTAAAATACTCTACAAGTGTGTACTTTACTTCATCCCAATTACAAGCAATATAAACAGCGTATATGGTGAATATTTGACCTTTACCTTTATTACATCACATTTTTTAATTAAAGTGCTACTCGTTTTTTGTTGTTTTTTTAATGAAATGTAATAAAAAAATGTAATCAAGTTATGAGTGGAAAAAAAACAACGAATTTACAAGGAAGCAAAGTTTTTCAAAACTATTTATTTTTATGAATACGGGTCCCACTGACCCGAACATCGTACAAGGGTTAATATAAACTTGCGATCTGAACCTTTCTGCTCTTAACGGTTGACGAAAAATACACAGCTTCTCGTGTTAATGAGAAAACGCAAAGCAGCATAAAGTTCCTAAAGATGTCGTAAAGTTGAAAAGTTATGTTTTTACCCCTGACTGTTAAACATGAACATGAAATGACTGACAGGTCCACAGTGGAAGCCCCGCCCCCTTCCGGCTGAGTCCCGTTCCTGTCAGTGCGCATGCGTTCGGTTCGAACCGTGCGGTGTCAGGAAACGTGCCGACACGATCTACATCTTTAAATATTTTTTAAATGAATCCAAACAAATTGTAAACATTATATAAAATCTTTTTATTCCACCATTAGTTACTGCTTTACTGACACTGGAGACTCCTTCCCAGGTTCCCAGTGAAGATCACAACCCTCCACTGATCTGATGGAATTTAGTGTGTACGTTGTCTTGGCCTGTGGTATGTTAAGGAGAAGCGGGGAATGTCTGCCCCCCTGTGTAACCCCGACCGTCCCGAAGCGTGCACCCTATTTATTTTTTTTTAAAGTATGTGATTTTCTTTGCCAAAGTAAACCTCACTGACCGCTTCTGAAGGGGCGTTTCTGGAAACGAACAGCACTAAGTGGCTGTAAATGTAGCCAGCGCTGACCGAGTGAAGGGCGACGCCAATCAAACAGCTTGGGTTCCAACAGCATGGGTGGAGATGCCTCCAACCACAACAGCCAAAACAGCCAAAAAGTATGAAAGTCCATGTTTTTTCCCTGAATATTTCTATAGCAGGTATTTAAAGGTCTTGTGTTGTGTTTTCTATTAAAGAAAAGTTCAAATGGAAAAAACAATGAAACTGAATAATTACCTCAAGGCCAAAATTGTGCTGAAAAACTCCCTGAAGAGGAAAAACCAAAGACGGAGACTCCACCAAAGTTCTCACTTTCTCTCACTGACAGCTCAGATCTCCAGGTTTAAATTATGTGTGTGTGTGTGTGTGTGTGTGTGTGTGTGTGTGTGTGTGTGTGTGTGTGTGTGTGTGTGTGTGTGTGTGTGTGTGTGTGTGTGTGTGTGTGTGTGTGTGTGTGTGTGTGTGTGTGTATGTGATTGTGTGTGTGTGTGTGTGTGTGTGTGTGTGTGTGTGTGTGTGTGTGTGTGTGGGTGTGTGTGTGTGTGTGTGTGTGTATGTGATTGTGTGTGTGTGTGTGGGTGTGAGTGTGTGTGTATGTGATTGTGTGTGTGTGTGTGTGTGAGTGTGTGTGTTAGTGTGTGTATGTGATTGTGTGTGTGTGTGTGTGTGTGTGTGTGTGTGTGTGTGTGTGTGTGTGTGTGTGTGCTGCGTGAGTCGTGTGTTAGAGGGCTGTGTAAGGGCATGGTGTGTGGTGGATGTGAGTGTTGGTGTGGTTGTGATTGTCTGTGTGGGTGTGGATTTGTTCTGGGTGGGTGTCGAGTGTGATTGGTGTAGTGTGTGTGTGCTGGTGTGCATGGTGTGTGTGTGTGTGTGTGTGTGTGTGTGTGTGTGTGTATGTGTGTGTATGTGTGTGTGATTGTGTGTGTGGGTGTGGGTGTGTGTGATTTTGTGTGTGTGTATGTTTGTGTGTGTGTGTGTGTGTGTGTGTGTGTGTGTGTGTGTGTGATTTTGTGTGTGTGTGTGTGTGTGTGTGTGTGTGTGTGTGTGTGTACATGTGTGTGTGCGTATGTGTGTGATTTTGTGTGTATGTGTATGTGATTTTGTGTGTGTGTGTGTGTGTGTGTGTGTGTGTGTGTGTGTGTGTGTGTGTGTGTGTGTGTGTGTGTTCGTGAGGCATCATTATCCACACAGTTGTTCACAAGGGCTGCATTCATTCCTTCAAAAGCTGTTCATTCATCTCAAATCCCAGAGTCTGCAAAGTGTTTCCTCATTTTTTCTTCTCCAAGATGGCGAGCGCATGTCTGTTCCTCACACTGGAATTCCACACGTCCAGCGTTTCATACCTCCTGACTTGCCCAGAACCTCACCCCAGATTAGAGCTTTCAGAAGGTGATCCAGTGTGGCTTCTTCAGCAGATCCTCAACCAATCAAACTTAAGGAAGTGGATCAAAGAAGAGGAAGTCGTGGAGGACGCAAGAACATTCCTCAAACTGTAAAAAAAACATCAAATCATCTGCCATAAACCTTTGTGTAGTGAACTTCCT
>NC_062520.1:2472820-2502820 GCF_022655615.1 Tachysurus fulvidraco | reverse complement strand
AAAGATCTGTTGCTATGGAAACAATAACATTGTATAATATACTGTGTATATATATATATATATATATATATATATATATATATATATATATATATATATATATATATATATCGTCGCTGTCGGGCGGAATCCTCGTATCTCCAAAAGCATTATTTTTCAGGAAATTAAAAAAAAACGCAATATTTTTGTGTTATTAAACATTATAAAAGTTGTTATTATACCTTATATTGCTATCATATACTGTTGTGTACCAACATTAACATGACTTGAGATTATGCTGTCATTGATAAGAATGGTACAGTACGGACACAGACGTCGCTGCTGCCAGCAGTGTTCGATAAAGTCTGCGGGCACGTTGAGCCTTTTGACAAGAGACAAGGCTTCAATAGTTAACCAAAGCTAATGACTGTAGTTACATACATCTTCCTAAACTCTATTTTAAAGGTTTAAGAGCTATAAGTGATGCGATACAAAACAAGCTGATTAGGCTGTCTAATAGGTGGAAATTAGTCTAATCTGCTCGCAAACTTACCTCCGTGGCTCACGGGTTTCTTTCTGCATAGACGCATTACAGCTATCGATTTTTAACAAAACAGGCCTACTCAAATGTATCTAACCTAACTATATATCTAACCTAACTATTTTCACTTGTTAGTGTCCAAAAAACAGAGGAGAAATATGCCGCGAAGTGGAGAAGAGGTGGAGTTACGAGATTTCTCAGACAATGGAGTTAAGAGAATTGCGCTCAAGCTATTTTCAAGACTTTAGATTGGTTAATAACTTGTAAAAACTTTTAATAATAATATTAATAATAATAATAATAATAATAATAATAATAATAATAATAATACCTACGTGAGGACTGACCAATAGCATCAATATGTGAAAACATATGAAATTGACAAAATTTGGACATAGGATATATATATATATATATATATATATATATATATATATATATATATATATATATATATATATATATATATATAATACAATCGGCTCATTATTATTATTATTTTTATTATTATTATTATTATTATTATTATTATTATTATTATTATTATTATTATTATTATTATTATTGTTATTATTATAAACCTGCAAAACTGACATAGCTGCTGACAGAGAATTAATCAACAACCTTCTGACCAAGAATCAGAATACAGAACAGAGCAGAAACAGTAGTATTTAATGTTGATGACATATTTTATAACAAAAATTGTTTAATAGAGATTTACAAACAGTGCGTGTGTTTAGATCTTGGTTAAGATTCAGGTTTAGGTCTAACATTATAATTCGAGTTAGGGTAAAATTAGAGGTTTAAGGGTTAAGGTTAATGTTCAGTTAAAGTTAGTAGAGATTATGATTGAGGATTCATAATATAAAATATACAAAAATATATAAAATATAGATCTAGATTTGATATGAGTTAATATTTCGATTTATATCAGATCTAGGTTTAGGGTTAATCCTACATTTAGTCAAGTCAAATCAAGTCAAGAACCTTTTATTATCATTTCATCCATATATATCTGACGCAGTACACGGTGAAATGAGACGACGTTTCTCCAGGGCCAAGGAGCTACATTAAACAAAGACAGAGCTATGGACTTAGTAAGTAGTCTTAGAAACATAAAGTGTATTTGTGCAATCTGGTGCTAGACAGACAAAAAGACAGTGCAGGACAAAAGCCAGTGCAAACCAACAAGTCAATACACAAAAGACAATTCACAAAAGCACCGCTGACCAGTGTACTGTACTATATATGTTCTATATTACATGTGCAGAAATACTGGAATTGTAATGTACTGTGCAAAACGGAATTGTATTGAGCAATCGACTGAAATGTGAAAGACAGCATGTGCAAAGAGCAAAAACATTGTGTAAAAATGTCATGTAAATAGTTTGATATGGTGGTGCTGTAGACATGGATGTATACTGGAAGAGTGTGTGTTTGGTGTAGGTCAGTGCAGTCCATACAGTGGAGTGTGTGTGTTGTGCTTGGTACAGTTCAGTTCAGTAATTGAGGAGTCTGGTGGCTTGTGGAAAGAAACTGGTACACAGTCTGGTCGTGAGGTCCGAAAGCTTCGGTACCTTTTTCCAGAAGGCAGGAGGGTGGATGTGTGTGTGTGTGTGTGAGGGGGGGGGGTCATCCACAATGCTGTTGGAGGTAAGAGAGACTCCGATGATCTTCTCAGCTGTCGTCACTATCCGCTGCAGGGTCTTGTGTGTGATCCAAGATGGTGCAGCTCTCAATGGTCCCTCTGTAAAATGTAGTCAGAATGGGGAGAAGGAGATGGGCTTTTCTCAGCCTTCATAAGAAGTACAGATGCTGCTGGGCTTTCTTGGTGATGGAGCTGGTTTTGCTAGATGAGCACCAAGTGCTCTTGGTGCTCTTGGCGATCCCTACAGATGATCCGTCGATGTTCAGTGGAGAGTGGTCACTCTGTGCTCTCCTAAAGTCAACAACCATCTCTTTGGTTTTATAAACATTCAGAGATAGGTTGTTGGCTCTACACCAGGCAGTTAGCTGTTGCACATCCTCTCTGTATGCTGTCTCCTTGTTCTTGCTGACGAGACTCACCACAGTCATGTCATCGGTGAACTTGATGATATGGTTCGATTTGTGCATTGCTGCACAGTTGTGAGTCAGATAGGTGAACAGCAATGGGCTGAGCACACAGTCCTGGGGAGCTCCAGCTCTCACTGTGGTGGTCCAAACTGACTGAGGTCTTCCAGTCAGGAAGTCCAAGATCCAGTTGCAGTTGTTCAGTCCCAGCAGGCTCAGCTTCTCAATCAGGTACTGAGGGATGATTGTGTTGAATGCTGAACTAAAGTCTATGAACAGCATTCATATGTAAGTTATCGTCTAGGTGGGTGAGGGCTAAATGAAGGGGTTATGTAGGGGGGGCAGTGAGGGTGGTAACTGGTTCCTGAGCTTCTTGAAGCACTTTATTACAATGGCTGTGAGTGCGACGGGACGATAGTCATCGAGGCAGGACACTGTAGACTTCTTAGGTACGGGGATGATAGTGGTTGTCTTGAGGCATGTAGGAACAATGGTGCTACTCATGGAACTGTTGAAGATATCGATGAAGACATCGGCTAGCTGTTCTGGTCAGTAGCCTTCCGTGGGTTAACTCTGCAAAGAGTTCTCCTCACAAAGGCCGTGGTCTTCTGTGCCGCTACATTGTTCTGCACCTCAAACCAAATCATTTAGCGCATCTGGGAGGGAGGCATCACTATCACAGCCAGGTGAAGCTGTCTTGTAGTTTGTGATCGACTGTATGCCCTGACAGATGTGCCGGGTGCCTCCGCTGTCCTGAAAGTCACTGTGGATTGTCTGGGCATGTGTATGCTTTGCTTCTCTAATGACTTGGGCCCTGTTCCCTGCTCTGAAGGCTTTAGCATTGCACGCAATTTAACAGTCATCCATGTCTTCTGGTTGGAGCGTGTGGCGATGGTCTTGGAGACGGTCAAGTCATCAATGCACTTGCCGATGTAGCTGGTCACTGATGCCGTGTACTCCTCAGAGTTGAAGGAGTCACGTTGAATGCAGCCTCCCTGAAGATGTTCCAGTCAGTGCACTCAAAGCAATCCTGAAGAGCAGAGGTGGCTCCTGCTGGCCAGGATTTCACCTGCTTCAGAACCAGTTTAGAGCATCTGACGAATGGTCTGTATGCTGGGATTAACATAACAGAGATACGGTCTGAGTAGCCGAAGTGGGGGCGGGGCTCCGCACGATACATGTTTGTGTAAACAAGATCCAGCGTGTTTTAGCCTCCCGTTGCAATATCCACATACTGATGGAATTTAGGGAGTGGCGACTTGAGAGTTGCATGATTGAAATCTCTGGCGATGATAAACAGTCTTTCGGGGTGAACATTCTGCAGATTGCTAATAGCCCCAGAGAGTTCACATAGAGTCTCTTTAGCAGTAGTGCTGGGGGGGGGGTTAAACTCCGACAATAAAAACCGTGGTGATTTCCCGTGGTTAATAAAATGGCCTCTAACAGTCACAAACTTCACAAACTATGAACGGTAGCTAGAAACAAGTACGAAGTTCTTGCACCATTCTGTGTTGATGCAAACACACACACCACCACAACGAGCCTTAAAACACAGAGCTGCATTTCTGTCAGCACAAAACGATGTGAGCCCGTCTAGCTGAATAGCGCAATCTGGAACTCTGTCGCTGAGCCACGTCTCCATGAAAACAATGACGCAATAGTTTCTAAACTCTCCCCGTGTAGTACGTTATCGCCAGATGAAGATATAGTTTATTGTCCAGGGAGCAAACATTTGAAGGTAAAATGGACAGGAGAGCCGGCTGGCTAGGGATTGTTTTTAGCCTACTGTAGCACGGACATCCGCCCGCTTACCGTGCTTCCGCTTCCTCAAGCATTGCTTTTGCCTTATCAAAGGACGCGGAGGACTGGAGGCCTGGTATTCGTGGTACACAGAGGTTGTGACGCCTTTCCTAAACTTCAGGTTAGTTGTTGCACAATTTCTGTACGGTATTAACTTCTGGCGGTTGTATACATGAACACCGGTGTCTCTGGTGTCCATGTACTAGGAATAGTCGGTTTAAAAAATGTAAATAGCTCCTGAGAGGCCACTGCGTGCTACAGCCGTGCCGCCATATTACTTATTTATTACTTATTTAAGATCGGAGGATTAGACACTCCCCGTTTACAAAGGCATTATATATTACTGTCTTATTTTGGTCAAACTCTATTGATTCTCTATATGATTTCCTCTGCATTGATTAACACTCCATCCATCCAGATCATGTGACGAAAGAAGGAAGAAGACTAAATGAAGTGCACGCTCTCCTCCTGCTGTAGTCAGAGAGCTGTTGGTATGTTTGTACATCTGGTTAGAAATTCTTTTCAACTTGTTCTGCTATAATGGAAACATGTCTGGAATTCTGTTACATAAAATGTTTCCACATTTGGGAAAACTTTCTAAAATGTCACGTCTTTATAACCTCTTCATGTTAAGACACACTATTTAAATAAAGAGTCAAACAGAGTGTACAGTACGTAAGCTGGAGACGAAGGATCTCGCTATACTGGAGATCTACAACATACTGTATATGCAAGCATGTGCCTGTAGTGCAGAATATTTTCAGAGATCACACAGGGAATGTAAAGGCAGGATGTTAAAGCACACACTTCTCTAGTCTGTACACTACAGGCCACGATCACAGGAAGCTGATCTAAAGCCATACATTCTGCTTAACATCTGCAGGGCATTTTTCAGTTAATAAAGACCATTTGATAAGGTTTTATTTTTTGGAGTGGGAGAGTCTCATGTGCTGGAGTGGGTTTCTCACGCTCTCGGGTTTGACTTGGTCCCACTTCTCATGAGAGCCAGACTCTGCCAAAAATCTCCACAGTCAGCTGAAAGACCACAGTACAAAACATCAACACATTGCAAATGGAGCCCAAAGTGAACATTACTGCATTAAATTGATTTGTTTTGGCATCTTCTTTCATTCAACACTGGGTAACGATGAGAGGGAATACAATCCATGCTGGCGAAGGTTAGAGGTCTTGATCAAAGTTTCGATAGAATGTGTTGGATTTAAACGATAATCTCAATCACAAGTTTAAACATCATATCAAACATCAAACCGAAAAGCACCAGCTCCAGAGACTGATGCCTTATCAGTTAGGCTTTGGGCCATTTGGTGTGTTGAGGTGATGCCCCATTGACAGTAAATATTTAGGAATCTAACCTCCTACTACTATTAGAGTAATACAGGAGAAGCATGGAATACCATCAAAGGTAAAAACTGAACAAACCAAGTATACCTACAGACTGGTAAAAAACTAAAGGGATTGAGATTTGCATGGTGGGGGTGGGGTGGTGGTGGTATGGCATGGTGGCTTAGTGGTTAGCACATTTGCCTCAGACCTCCAGGGTTGGGGGTTCGATTCCCGCCTCCGCCTTGTGTGTGTGGAGTTCGCATGTTCTCCCCGTGCCTTGGGGGTTTCCTCCGGGTACTCCGGTTTCCTCCCCCGGTCCAAAGACATGCATGGTAGGTTGATTGGCATCTCTGGAAAATTGTCCGTAGTGTGTGAGTGTGTGAGTGAATGAGAGTGTGTGTGTGCCCTGTGATGGGTTGGCACTCCGTCCAGGGTGTGTCCTGCCTCGTGCTCCCTACATATTAATAATACCTAAAAAAAAAAGCAAGTCCATGAAGTTCATTCTCACAAGGTTTATTAATGCCTGTGCTTTCCTCTAACTCCCACAAGCAAGAATGTAAAATATTAGTCGTCGAGTATGAAGCCTTGAATTAGGGGTAGTTTTACATTTTAATCTGACGACATCATTTTGGTCCATCGTTGCTCCTTCAGGATTGCTCTCGTCACGAATCATCGAGGATGTTTATCATGAACACAGAATCTTACAACATTTGTAAATGACCTCTTGAAACGTTTTTCACTTGCCCGTTAACCTTAGAGCATTTTGTTAGCACAAGACATTAGTAACAGACACTGAAACTCATCTATTCCCCAAGCAGTCAGTCTCAAGGCTCAGGTATGTTGTATTTTTGTCTTAGGGCAGGAAGTGCTGCTCCCTCACAGTTCCAGGTTCCTGGATTGATCTTGAGCTTGTATTGTTGTCTGTCTGGTGATTTACATGTTCATACTGTTTCAGTTCCCAATTGTTTGTTCTGCGAGATAAATGTAAATAGTATTTAGCTCATGTTAGGTCTCTAATGTATTAAAAACAAACAATTAACCGTGGACCAAATCTGCTTCATACTGAGAGTAAACATTCTAATCTTCAGTAGTTGTTATTATATAATGAAGCATTTCATCATTCATAGATCAAAGTTCTTTTGGATTATTTTCTTACTTCATGTCTGGCATAAAATGTGTTTTCCGATGAGAATGTGCATGGTTTCTTTGCCCCGACATTTTCGTTGTCTTAGCTATTCTCTCGATGTCTGTAAAGCGGTGAGAAATCTGTGTTGGTTTTAGGTCTCTATAGGACGTCTGCTATTCGCAATTTATTAAAATCCACATTAACATTTCATTTGAAAGTTAGTTTCTGAAAACTGTTGAAACCTGATTTTCATCTCAGTGTGAGCTGATAATGTGGATTGGTTTTTAACATTTGTCACAAGTTAAACAGTGAACTGAGAAACATTCATGTTATATTTAACCTCCGTTATTCGGTTATGATATAACGTAACAAAGATGTACTAGGAGATATATTTTTGTACACTATGCCCTTGTCAAATCAAGGACATGCAAGAGAGTTCTGCTGTCGTCTCCTACAGGGTCTACATACTGTAAGTGGCTGTTTTTATTGTCTTCTTCTGAACAGGGTCTTGAGCAGGGCCTGGTTCTAGCGTTCTTCTAGGGTCTAAAGAAATGTACCCGACCCGAAGTGACCCGAATCACTTTTTACCCGAACCCGACGTGCATAATGTTGTTTTTTTTAAGAAAGACCCGACCCGAGACAAACCCGAAAAAATTAGACCCGAGTCCGACCCGAATGTTGCATAGCTCTACACTAAAGTAACCGCTACAGTGTGGATTCAAAATTGATTGGCAGGTCTGTTTCAATGAAAATTAGCTTACCACTAGCCACACGTCAACCAGCCACATGTCGCAAGCGGTCTTGGTAAACAGAGGAGAGGTTGGAAAAGGACTCGAGTCGATGCACACACACGAGATACAGTAGTTCGGGTCTTCGGGTCCGTTCGATAAAAACACATTCATTTTAAATTACCCGAGACCCGATGCCGCTATTATTATAACCGACCCCTGTCCGAGGCACACATAAAACTTTTAGACCCGAACCCGCGCTGGTCTCGGGTCGGACCGCGTTTTTTAGAATCTAAGTGGACTCGTGAAGACCTCTACCTGGTTCTGTGTTTCCCAGATGAACAGGGTATTCAGTAGTGCCTGGTCTCCTGTTGAACAGGGTCAACATAAATCCCAGCTTCTGCCCTTTGCTACTTAACAGGGTCTACAGAGGTTTTGTATTGTGTTCCTATATTTTTGAAAGGGTCTACAGCAGTCCCTGTTTCATCTGTTCCCTACAATACTAGGTCCAAAGAATCTCCTAGTTTGGCTGTTCTCTAGCAAACTTTTTTTTTTCAGGATAGTGTGGTTCAGATATTCTCTGAAACCAAGTAGTGCTTAATTCTACTATTCCCTATATGACATGGACTAAACCAGTGTCTGTTACCAGTGTCCGTATCGAACCGAGTCGACAGCATCTCCTTTTGTCTAATAATCAAGGACAGTATCTACACCAGGTTCTGCTCAACCTTAATGAGCAGAGCCTGGTCCTGCTGCTTTCTGATTAATTGTATTTGTTTTCTCCTACTAAGCCTAGTCTTGAATAGTGCCATCTTTTTTCTGTTGCCTACTGAACTGGGTTCATTGCAGTGCCTGATTATTTTGTCCCCCATCGATTCAATTCCAGAGCAGTACAAATTGGTCAAAAGCAAAGCCTGGTTCCTCTGTTCCATAGTGAACAGGGCATACATCAAAGCCCGATTCTGCTGTCCCCGACTCAAACAGTTGTATGGCAGATTATGCTGTTCCCTATTCGACATAGTCTGCAGCAATGCATGGACATGCTGTTCCTCAGTGACGATCTACAGGTCTACAGAAAAGCCTGCTTCTGCTGTTCTTTACTAAGCAGAAGATATAGCGATGCATAGACATTACGGGGCAGTAAGATCAGATCTGGAAAGTAACAGAAAACCTACATAGCATTAACAACGATGTTACACAGAGATAAACATCAGTCCTTCATCCTTAATTGATTAGACATCACAGTGAATTTATCACTTTTGTTGATAAGGTACTGCATTATAATATCGGATATTTTATATGAGACTGGGTTAGCAGTACAGAGAAGAGTAATTAGAAGGAGAGAAAGAAAGAGAACAGCCAAGCATTCTGTACAGGCCTTGGATAATAACCCAAAGCTATTCCCTTTGGGAAATTAGATCTTGATTGTTCATTTGTAATGGTTGAGTAATTTCCCCAAAATATAACAAGAAGAACCACATGCCATTATAGAATGCATAATGCCCATGCTACCAGTCTGGATTAAGGCACTGAAGGGCTTTTATATTGAGGAACAGCTTAGTTCTACAACCTGTTGCAACTTGTCAGTCATTTTCTATGTGCAGATAACTTCAAAAAGCTGATTCCTGGAGCATAACAAGACATAACATGGCCTGCGGTTTAGTTTGACCACCATATTCCTATCATCATCCGTGCTTTTACGATCCGACTCCCGGTTAGCGACGTCTTCTTTCCCACAGGAAACAAAATCTCAGCGCCTCTACAGAAAAGCTGTGCAAAGAACCTGTAAAGAAGTCGGTCACAAAGCAGCAGTTGGCACTGATGCCTCTCTTCTATTGTACATGTAATCACCAGAGGGCAAGACAAACCTGCAGACCGGCACATCCCTCTAAAGTGCACACAAAAGGGCCATGCTTATTTATAATCACTCTCGTGAATGAGGATAACCTCTTCTCCGTGCGCTCGCACGAACGAGTCCCGAGTGTTAAACAAAAAGTTGTCGTTCTCCTCCCTCAGGAAATGACCTCAGCTAGCATCACTTTTCATTGCCTGTAGGGGCTACAAGGGGCTAACGAGCTTCATCACATGGAATCTCGTGAACACTGCAGCACTAGACAAAGCTCTCTTTATTTAATAGTGCTCAGAAGTACAGTATATATATATAGCCTGAGAATTCTAGATTGTGAAGGATACAAGTTATAGATTAGCAGGAAGTGGAATCAGTGTAACAGGAATTTAGCCTGTACAAGACAGTAGTGAGAGCGGCTCTGCTGTATGGGTTAGAGACTGTAGCAGTGAGGAAAAGACATGAGGCAGAGATGGAGGCAGTAGAGATGAGGATGTCGAGGTTCTCTTTAGGAGTGACGAGGATGGACAGGGTTAGGGACGAGGACATCAGAGGGACGGCTCAGGTCGGATGTTTTGGAGGACGAGGACGGAGAGAGTAGATTGAGATTGTGTCCTTGATATGGAACCGTCAGAGTTAAGCTTTCACTTTGTGGTTTCTCTCTTACATGACCAAGTTGCTCTGATTAACTTCAAGCAAGACTTGTGTAAAACAAAGTGGTCTATGAGGTTGTGGGAAAACAATCAGCTTTGCGATGGTTAACAGTAGCTCTGCCTGATTACATGGAGAATTACATTTACATGAAGGGAATGTGAGGTGTTTTCATATAAGTTCAGCACCATTTATAATCTACATTAGTTGAAAGCTCAGAAAGGTTGGATGAGAGAAATGTAGGAAATCTGCCCAAACAACTCACCAGAACTAAACATCCAGGGCATAAAGGGGGGGAAGTCGTGGTGGCCTAATGGTTAGAGAGTTTGACTCCTAACCCTAAGGTTGTGGGTTCGAGTCTCAGGCCGGCAATACCACGACTGAGGTGCCCTTGAGCAAGGCACCGAAGCCCCCTAACTGCTCCTCGGTCGCCGCAGCATAAATGGCTGCCCACTGCTCCGGGTGTGTGTTCATGGTGTGTGTGTGTGTGTGTTCACTGCTGTGTGTGTGCACTTTGGATGGGTTAAATGCAGAGAACGGATTCTGAGTATGGGTCACCGTATTTAGCTGTATGTCACGTCACGTCACGTCATAAAACAAGAAGATGAGATGAACTAAATCCAGTGAACAAATCAGAACATCTGTGGGACGAAGCCTTTGGACGTCCACTGAGCCGAGGCCGACTCTAAGAATCCCGAGACATCTCCAGTTAGACTCTGTGATACTAAGGAGATCCGAATTCCATGATCCTTACACCAATACAACATTTATCTGACTGTATATTACAATCACCCCCCCAGTGTCACCCAGATGAGGATGAGTTCCCCCTTGAGTCCGGTTCCTCTCAAGGTTTCTTCCTTTACCAATTTAAGGCAGTTTTTCCTTGCCACTGCTGCCTGAGTCACCTCAGACTTGCTCATAGGGGAATAAATACAAACAGATTGTGAACTATATATACATCTAATAATAATCTTGCATTTTTTATTCTTTTTCTTTTATCATTCCTTATGTTCCTTATTTTATCATTCCTTCTGCTCTATGTTCATGTTCTGTAAAGCTGCTTTGAGACAATGTCTATTGTAAAAAGCGCTATACAAATAAACTCGAATTGAATTGAATTAAAGAGAGAAAATTAGAAGGTGATGCAGCATGATGAAAGACAAATCTGTAAGAACAAACTCCATAAACATGAATGAAAGGACAGCATGTACGTGTGAGCACGGCATATTCTAAATCAGTCAAGTGGAAAGAAGTAACGAGCAATAACGACATTATTTCTGCCTCGTGTCCTTCCCGTGTTCTCGCACTCGACAAACATTAAGATTTCTACACGGCATCATGGTCCAAAGATTACTGTCACAAAATATAGAGCAAGCTGAAGAGTCTCTTCACTAATTAATAATCAGGTCATGATCAGATATAATCTATATCAGATGCCAGATCTGTACGTGTTAGGAGAGTTCTATACGAGTTTATTGAACCCCAGCATGTGTTAAAATAACCAGAGTGATGACTAAACAGATGGTTGTTTTTAACCGAGCGGAAACACCTTGTCGGCTAAAGAGCCGTTTTTAGCTGACACGGCCATCCTGTGAGAAATGCTGCAGTGCTCATGCTCATCTGCACCTCTGCTAATATGCAATATCAACACCAAGCTGACATCCTGCTCTGCTGTTGGGTAAAGCAGCTTTAACCAGTAAGTGTGACCAGTGGAGAAGATCAGTGACCAAAGCGAAATCATGGATGTTTGTGGTTTAGCAAATAATTCACCTGTTAAAATTCCTATTCAAACTCCGCTAAAAGATTAATTTACAAATCCTGATTCAATCCAATTCAATTTTAAAGAAATAAGAGCATCTATGAGATCTTGGATGAAGAAAGCTGCAATTTTTTCATTCTGAACAACATCCTGAAGTCGTCACGATCGCTGAGTCGATACGGATGCAAACACGGTTCAACGGTTAATAAAGATCGAGTCACTTCAGTGGCTGAACGTTTGTGTTGTGTTTATATCAGTACTGGTGTCATTGTGCTCAGGGTTGAACGGTTAAACCTCTAAAAACTGTGAGCGAGTAAACTGCAGTGGGAATTTCTGGGAGTTGTAGCTTGGTGCGGCCATGTTTGTATGCTGTCGTGTTATGGGAAATGATCCCGAGAGAAGGAAAGCTGAGGAAAGAAATCTACTTAAAGGTGGGGTCTCCGATTTTTGAAAGCCAATGTCGACATTTGAAATCACCAAAACAAACACGCCCCTAACCCAAACGGGTCCCACCCCTGTATCGATAGCTCCGCCCACACATACATACGTAACCCAGGCGACTGACGGAAAGAAACGTGTCTTTATCATAGCTGAAGGGAAGAACGATACGATTGTAGATAAACAAACAAGCAAAAATGCCACACAAGCATAATGATGTAAAGGACAAAGGCATATATTAGTTCTGTGTAACAAAGCAAAACCAACGTTACTCACCTATCGAGAAGGAAAAAAGCGCCTCGGCGTCTTAAGTAAAGTCGGCCACATATTCACAGGTCGGAGTTTCCCGAGTCGATAACTCCTGAGCTAAACGCTGTTACTACACAAAACGCGGTTGTAGCTGCCTCTCTACATTACTACGATAGAAAAGAGGTGTTATTTGTGTAGTAACAGCGTTTAGCTCAGGAGTTATTGACTCGGGAAACTCCAACCTGTGAATATGTGGCCAACTTCCTGCTCCTTCAGTTCTCTCCAGCACTGGAAAGCTGATCCTATATTAACACGTCCTACTTCTTGTCCTTATCGTAAGTCTTTCTTCTCTTTCTTTCTTTGTTTTTATCCTCCATGTCGATGTTAAAACCGCTTTCTGCTAATGTCACACATGCGCACTGAACACTCTCTCAGCCCATATCGACAAGCCCCGCCCCTTTCTGCTCATTGGCTACACGTTTGTTTTGATTTTTGTTTTGATTTTTGTTTATTATCAGCCCGACTCGGTTTTCTGAAGCATTTCTCAAAAATCGGAGACCCTGCCTTTAATTACAGCTGCAGTATATTATAATTTTGTGTTTATTAAGTTCTTCAACATTTATTTTACCTCAAATATATTAAACAAAGATGTAATCTGGTGCCTGAAGCCTGCGTCACTATTCTTGCACTCGGGCTATGAATATATTGAGTCTACCAATTAAAGGGCAATGTTGATCTGAGTGTGAGCACCAGCACTGCCAAGCTGCCACTGTTCGCCCTTGAACAAGGCCCTTAACCCTCTCTGCCCTAGGGGTGCTGTATCATGGCTGATGGTATGCTCTGACATCCAAAGCTGGGATATGCAAAGAAACAATTGCACTATTCTGTGATGCATGTTGGTGTTCTTCTTTGGGTCTGTTCGGGGTAACCACAGCAGATCACAGGGTCCACATGTTAGATTTGTCACAGGTTTCCAGGGGATTCTGTATTTGTGCAGCCTCTGTGATACAGAACACTCAAGTATTACTACAGTAACATTTCAAACACATTTTTTATTTAAAACTGACAAAAAGATTCTGTAAATGAATACCTGAGAGATGAGCTGATGCACAAACTACTAAAGTTTTAAAGTAATACAGAAGTGAAATGAATATATTGACTTGGATGATGTCAGAGTGTGAGATTATGAGAGATCCACAGTGCTGTTTATCCAGCAGAGGGTGATATGGTGATATTTATCCTCACTGATATTCTTCTCCACTCTCACAGACTATAACCTTTTTTATTTCCAGTCTGTGATGAGACTTGGGTACGGCGCTTGATCTAAGAAAGAAGCTAGGTCTTCTTTCCTGTCAGTATTTTGTCTCTCAGGAAGATTTAATACACAAGAAATATCTGTATATGTACATGCATCAGCATCTAACAGTACTGACAAGTAAAGAGTCAAGATCGGCTCAGTGAAGGGACCAGGGAGAAAGGGAGGGAGGAAGGGAGGGAAGGAGGGAAGAGGGAGGGAGGGATCGAGGGAGGGAGGGAAGGAAAGAAGAGAAATTCCTTATGAATATTCTCATACTCCCTTTTCTTCTTTCTTTGTATTCCTTTGCTTCCATATTACTCTGTCTCCACTCTTCTCCCTCCAAATTCCCTCCTTCATTTTTCCTACCTTTCCTTCTTCCTTCCTCCCTTCCCCTTCCTTCCTTCCTTCCTTCCTTCCTTCCTTCCTTCCTTCCTCTTTCTTTCCTTCTTCCTTTCTTCCTTCCTTCCTTCTTCCTTCTTTCCTCCTTCCTTCCTTCCTTCCTTCCTTCCTTCCTTCCTTCCTTCCTTCCTTCCTTTCTCCCCTCCTTCTTTCCCTCCTCCCTTCCCTCCTTCCTTCCTTTTCCCCTCCTTCTTTCCTCCCTCCCTCCATTCCGTTCTTCCTTCCTTCCTTCCTTCTTCTCCTTTCTTCCATCCTTCCTTCCTTCTCTCCTATTTTCCGTCCTTCCTTCCTTCCTTCCTTCCTTCCTTCCTTCCTTCCTTCCTTCTCTTTCCTTTTCTTCCTTCCTGCCTTCCTTCCTTTCCCCTCCTTGCTTTCCTTCCGTTCCTTCCTTCCTTCCTTCCTTCATTCCTTCCTTCCGTCCTTTCTCCCCTCCTTCTTTCCCTCCTCCCTTCTTCTTCCTTTCTCCTCTCATGCTTTCCCTCCCCCTTCCTTCCTTCCCTCCTTCTTCCTTCCTTCCTTCACTTCATTTTTCTTGCTCCCTTCCTTCCTCTATCCCCCATCCCCTTCTTTCACTCCTTCCCTTCCCTCCTTCCTTTCTGCCTCCTTTCCTTTCCTTTCCTTTCCTTCCTTCCTTCCTTTCATCTTCCTTTCCTTCCTTCTCTTCTTCATGCCTTTCCTATCCTCCATTCCTTGCCATTCCTTCCCCTTCTTCCGCTTCCTAATTAAGGAAGGAAAAAAAATGCAAAAAAAGTAAAGAAAGAATGCAGGACTGAAAGAGGATTTCAGGAAGAAAGATAGACAGATACAGAAGGGAGCTCCATGGTGTGAATGTATCAGATAAATGTGCAGCTCTAAAGAGGTTCGTCCTCCTGCACGGTCATGAAGTCAGTGAACGTATGTGTTCATGCAGAGCTCCAGAAGTTTCATGAGTGAAGCTCGTCCTGTCCACAGCACAGGAGCAGTTCAGTTTCACTTCCTTTAACCTGCTGCCTCTTTTCACCACATCCATGAAGCACAATGGCGTGTGTGACTGACTTCATATTCATTTATAGAACCGTATGAACATGAGCACTTCGACTCCGAAGCTTTTCAGATGCACTTATCCCTGAGTTGAAATAAATAAACAATGATAAGGACGGAACAGTGAAGTACAAGTCCAGTACGAGTAAACACACGTCTCTTCATGCTTTAAAGGAATTCACTTCTCTCTTTTCTTTTGTTTGAGTTTATGGTTTATGTTGAGACGAGACGTTATTTAAAGCTCTGGCACACTGTATTTCATCGATCGGGATCGTTGATACGCTAATATGCAAATGAGAAGAAGGTTACGGCAGGGTTTAGGGACGTACAGCGTTTTCAATTCAATTCAATTGAAGTTTATTTGTATAGCGCTTTTTACAATAGACATCGTCTCAAAGCAGCTTTACAGAACATAAACATGGAGCAGAAGGTAAACATAATTAATGATAAAGGAAATATCGAATAATAAGAGTAAAAGAAGTGACAGAATAAAAAAATTCTAGATTATTATCAGATATATATAGTTCACAGTGTGTATGTATTTATTCTCCTATGAGCAAGTCTGAGGTGACTCAGGCAGCAGTGGCAAGGAAAAACTGCCTTAAATTGGTAAAGGAAGAAACCTTGAGAGGAACCGGACTCAAGGGGGAACCCATCCTCATATGGGTGACACTGGGGGTGTGATTGTAATATACAGTCAGATAAATGTTGTATTGGTGTAAGGATCATGGACTTCAGATCTCCTTAGTATCACAGAGTCTAACTGGAGATGTCTCAGGATTCTTAGAGTCGGCCTCGGCTCAGTGGACGTCCAAAGGCTTCGTCCCACAGAGGACGTCGGGAGCCGGTACGATGTCCGGACGCCTCGGGATGGGTACAAAGAGAGAAGCAGTGGAGAGGGATTAACATATCTGTTATCTGTTCATAACAATGTGCAGGTCTGATGTACTGGTGCATGATATTATGGGATGTATTATGTGTACGCCTGATTAAAGGGATGAGTTTTTAATCTACATTTAAACTGGGAAAGTGTGTCTGAGCCCTGAACACTATCAGGAAGACTGTTATAAAGTTTGGGAGCTAAATAAGAAAACGCTCTACCACCTTTAGTAGACTTAGATATTCTGTGTGACACAAGGGCAGATTATGAAGAGACAGGATTCAGTGTTAACCCCCCGGGGGCAGTAGGAGCAGTGTGAAACCTCTAACTACACAAACCTACCATTCACTTTACACAGGGTTTACATATGTGAAAGGCCTTCTGAGAGGGTGCAGGACCACAGAGAAGGTAACAGTGATGTCATATTTAATACATTAACACTGCTCATGAGCACTGAGGTGTTGTTAGATAAGGTTTGGTTAAGAGTTGAGTTTGGACCTTGTTGTTCTTGTTGCACTTGTTATCTTGCCCTCCTCCCTTTTGGCCAGCTGCCCTCTGAGAGGTCCACTGAGCCAATCCAAAATAGTAACAGGTTTTTTTTTTTGTGTGTGTGTGTGTGTGTGTGTGTGTGTGTGTGTGTGTGTGTGAGCTGTGAGTTGGGTTTCACAAGACTCTGGGGCCAGCCGCAAAAAGAAAGAGAGAGGGAGAAATAGGGAGAGAGAGAAAGAGAGAGAGAGATTGAGAGAGGGGAAGAGAGGAGCTTTCTCCCACGGCGCTCTCATCATGCTCAGTGTCATGTGTTTCCTCAGAGCGTTCTTCACGGTAAGAGCTTCCTAACTTTCCTCCAACGCTGGTTTAAGCTCTGTTCTTTGGGATGCTAATCCTGCTGGGGGACCTGTGGAGTTGTGTGGTGTGGTGTAGAGTGTTGTGTTTGTTTGGCAGTGTGTGTGTGTGTGTGTGTGTGTGTGTGTGTGTGTGGTTGTGTTTTTTAAGATTCTCAGGAGATGATTGCAAGAGCAGGATAGAGCTTCAGTATGGAACATATTGACATTGAACAATGGAGCACTTACAGAGTTCAGTATTTTACTGATATATCAGGAGTCACAGATGAACTTCATGATGATGATGATGATGATGATGATGATGTACTTGATGTAGGTGTTTGCTATATTTTCTCATGCAAAATAGAGATAATGCCTTACTCGCTTCCTCAGACCGAAGGTGTCCTGCGTGTGGCTTTTAAAGCAGAATGTTGTTGTCTCTGGTGAGATTACATAGCTAGCTGTAATGTTAGCTGGCTAACCTAGCATGTAATGTAAATTTCACACTGGGGGGGCACGGTGGCTTAGTGGTTAGCACGTTCACCTCACACCTCCAGGGTTGGGGGTTCGATTCCCGCCTCCGCCTTGTGTGTGTGGAGTTTGCATGTTCTCCCCGTGCCTCGGGGGTTTCCTCCGGGTACTCCGGTTTCCTCCCCCGGTCCAAAGACATGCACGGTAGGTTGATTGGCATCTCTGAAAAATTGTCCGTTGTGTGTGAGTGAATGAGAGTGTGTGTGTGCCCTGTGATGGGTTGGCACTCCGTCCAGGGTGTATCCTGCCTCGATGCCCGATGACGCCTGAGATAGGCACAGGCTCCCCGTGACCCGAGAAGTTCGGATAAGCGGTAGGAAATGAGTGAGAGTGTGAGTGAGAATTTCACACTGATTAGCGTGTTAGTTAATTAGTACTTATTGGAACAAAGTGAAATGCAGGACAGGCCACGCCCACAGGAGACAATTACAACAAAATTACAATGAACGAAGGGAATATTGTTTTGTTTACTTTCTGTTCTTACACAACGCATCCGTGTACATCACAAAAGCCCACAGCTCTTCTGATTGGTCAGAAAGTGTTATCGAGTCTTCATTTCATCATTGCAGGTTTATAAATATGCGATTGTTGTTGTTTCCATAGTAACAGCTCATTCACAGGGATGTGTATCAGGGCAAAATGATTTTTGAAAATGAAAATTACCCACAATGCTTCATGTTGTATAATTTCTGGAGAGATTTTTGTTTTTTTCATTCATTTTGTGCTCTGAACCCTAAGCCTGACCCTGTAGCTACGTCACTAGGGCTTTCCTTTCCTCCTGACAGGATCCTTCACCGTGATTATTAGAGGAAGTCGGTTCTATTCAGTGTTCATGTGACTTTCGCTCTGTCATTAAACACGATAAAGATGATTAAGAACTTAGACAAAGCAATCAGGACCTCGCTGCTCTGACTCTGACCTTTGACCCGACCTGAAGGTTTAATTCCTTCGGAAGTTTATTCAGTCCATTTAGATGTTATTGAAATTCTTGAAAACATCTTGGAGATGTTTCATTTGTAATAAACTGCCAGCTTTATGAACTGTTTCTAAATATTAACACTCAGGGTGATGTTACATCAGAGCTTTATGGATGCTATGTTCGTTTAATGGCTGAGGTGGAGTTCACACTGGGACTCATTTACTCTCTCTCTCTCTCTCTCTCTCTCTCTCTCTCTCAGCTGTTTTATGTTGTTTTTACTGTTCAGTGTTTTAGTTTTGGTTTTAAGTACGTTATGAAACAAAGGTTCAGGTGCCAACTGGTCAACTTCATCTTCGGTCAAGCGAAGATGGCAATATACCTGAGCCGGAGAAACCAGATTACACAGAACGCTGACTGTGAGGCCACAACGATATTAAAAAGGCTGATAAAATCAAGAATTTTAATTGATTTTAATTTTTACAAAAGTACGAACAATGTTGATGGTTTTAAATGTGTGTGGTGTTGGGAAAATGCTTTGTGCTCTGTGGAGGAAGGAGAACTGAACTTTTCCCCGAAGTTCAACTGATCACCCATGTTTTAATCAATGTAGAAGCCATCTTAACATCTTTATCTATTTATTTAATTATTTATTTGTTTGTTTATTTATTTATTAAGTCGCCATGAATTTTAATGATATGTGACTTGTGTAAATAAAGTGTTGAAAAGTATCTCTCTCTCTCTCTCTCTCTCTCTCTCTCTCTCTCTCTCTCTCTCTCTCTCTCTCTCTGCCTTCTCTGATGCTGTAATGTCACTCGCAGTCTCCCTGTTGTTAACTCTGAACGATTCCACACATGAGTTTCTAAAAAATTATACTTATGCTTTGATAATGGACCTAATGACCTCCTGATCTA
Source organism: Tachysurus fulvidraco (assembly GCF_022655615.1). Lineage (NCBI taxonomy): Eukaryota > Metazoa > Chordata > Actinopteri > Siluriformes > Bagridae > Tachysurus > Tachysurus fulvidraco. The sequence continues at coordinate 2,483,529 of NC_062520.1, read as the reverse complement.
CTGACTCCACCACGACCCTTACTGTCTAATAATAATAATAACAGCAGAATAATATGATGAATAAAAATAATTAAGGGCATTGTAATATCAAGAAGGAAGGAAGGAAGGAAGGAAGGAAGGAAGGAAGGAAGGAAGCAAAAAAGAAATAAGGAAGTTAAAATGAGGGAGGAAGGAAGGAATGAAGGAAGGAAGGAAGGAAGGAAGGAAGGAAGGAAGGAAGGAAGGAAGGAAGGAAGGAAGGAAGGAAGGGGGAAAAAAAACAAACCAAGAAGGAAAGAAGGAATGTTAAAGAAATAATGAAGTTAAAAGGAGGAAAGGGATAAAGGAAGGGTAAAGGAAGGTAGAAGATAGGATGGAAGAAGGAATGAAGGAGTGCAGGAAGTATCCATATAAAGAAAGGACACACAAACATCTTACAGTGAATTGGGTGGTACAGACCACAAGCTCTGTTTAAAGATGGTTTGTTCCAGTTTGACCTTCATGATTCAACAGGATAATAAAATATAAACAAAACTCTGTGTATGTTAGTATTTGTTGGAGTCCTCTTGTTGTTGTTGATGTTGTTGTTGTTGTTGTTGTGGTTGTTGCCGTCCTCTGGTTCGGTTTAGCAGATGATTCAATGCCATCGGATCTGTATTTAGACCCAGACATTAGAGGTAGCATTCTCTGGAGGTTTTCTATAGACCATGTCATTTACTATAAGTCTAGACTCCAGAAAGCGAGCCCAGATGGCTCAGGCCTAAACGCTAACTGTTTCTGATCAGATGAGAAAGTGGATAAGTATTCGTGCTGTGAGCATCCCTCTGCAGTTCAGGCCAGATTTTTGGCTGGATAATGATCTCTACTGGGAGCCATAAGCAATTACTCTGACTTTTCCCATCTAACTGACAACGGCTGGAAGTTTTCTTGTGTCCGTGAGCTATTTTCCATTTTCGCTGTGTGTATTTTGCTGCTGATAAACGCTGGGTCTGATCCTTATAAGGACACGCTAGAAGATGTTCCTTCATTTTGGTTTACATGTTTGTGTCTTAGACTGCAGCAGCATGCAATCCCGATAACCTTTAGTGCTGTTTTAAGAGCTGCAGGGATAAATGAACTCAATTCTTCATTCTCACAGTGTTGGAATAATGTTTAATTAATTAAACTCATGATGCCATCTCATCACACAAATGTAAAAATAAATTGATATATACAGTGTGTGTATATTTATCCCTGCACTGGGCAGTGGTGGCTCAACTGGTTAAGGCTGCTGGGCCCTTGAGCAAGGCCCTCAACCCTCCCTGTATCATAGCTGCCCCTGCACTCTGACCCCAACCTCCTCAGTTGGGGTATGTGAAGAAAAGAATTCCACTGTGCTGTAATGTATATGTGGCGATAATAAAGGCCTCTCAAAGTTTTTCCTCATCACCCCAGGCTTATATCTTAGGAGCAAGCCTGGGGTGATGAGGAAAAACTTTGAGAGGATATGAGGAAGAAACCTTGAGAGGAACCAAACTAGAAACGGAAGATCGTCCTCACAGGGTGACACCAGAGAGTGGTCATTTCTACAATTCTAGTCATTTCTAAGTTTACTATAGATTTAGCAGCTACCTGTCAAAGCCATCAATTTAGACCTGAGCAAAAAGTTGGCACCATAGTCTCCATGTCGTTCTAACCAGGTGGTCCACATGGAGCATCCTTAACAGCACTGAGCACCCAATGTGTCTCCAAATAGATGTAGGGCATCAAGATAGATCAAGCAGGTCCAGAGAGAAGAAGCGTGTGTAGCCATTAATCAGGATGACTGTGATGATTCATGCTGTCCAGTTACAGTATTTATAAAGAGGTGCATTCTGGTAAATAAAATAAATAAATCTGACCCTTATTCTGTCATTGACATTTCACTGTTTGCTTTTCTAGTCACATCTCCACCTGCCATTCCTTCGTTACTTGCCGGTGTTCACCCGTTCTGTGTTAGTTCGTGACTGTACTTTAAAACCTAGTTCACCAATTCCACAGGACTATAAACTGTTGTAGAAAGGACATTATTTACATTGACATTATTTCCTGTCCAGTGTCACCCAAACGAGGATGAGGTTCCCTTCTGAGTCTGGTTCCTCTAAGGGTTTCTTCCTAAAATCATCTCAGGGAGTTTTTCATCACCATCATCACCTCAGGCTTGATCATTAGGGATAAATGTTAAAGATGCTGGCTCACTGTACTTCACATTACTGCTGTAATCAGTACTGTGATTACTGCTGAATACAATATCCTACAGTAACCTCGGGCCATTTACACTATTGTCTGCAGCAACACATTCTATTTTGTATTTCGTAATTCCTACATAAGAATATTTGGTTACATTATTAATACTCAGACAAACATGATTGATATGTCTTCTCATGCCACATTGGCACTTTATGCTGCATCACAGGCAAACTAACATTGAAAAACATTTTAAAAGTCCCACATCATCGGCTTTTATTATAAACACAAATGATTATTTCGGGGTTTTGTTTATTAAAGTCAGGTACGATACAGACACAACCTCCCATCATCATATGAAACCTTGGAGAGAAGTTCAAATTAATTTGCTACGCTGAAAAATATCTAGGGGGACACGGTGGCTTAGTGGTTAGCACGTTCGCCTCACACCTCCAGTTTCCCGCCTCCGCCTTGTGTGTGGAGTTTGCATGTTCTCCCCGTGCCTCGGGGGTTTCCTCCGGGTACTCCGGTTTCCTCCCCCAGTCCAAAGACATGCATGGTAGGTTGATTGGCATCTCTGGAAAAACTGTCCGTAGTGTGTGAGTGTGTGAGTGAATGAGAGTGTGTGTGCCCTGTGATGGGTTGGCACTCCGTCCAGGGTATATCCTGCCTCGATGCCCGATGACTTCTGAGATGTCTGGCACAGGCTCCCTGTGACCCGAGGTAGTTCGGATAAGCGGTAGGAAATGAGTGAATGTTTTCACTTAATAAGACGTTTCTCAAGAATGAATGAATGAATGAATGAAAAATATCTACATGAAATAGCCAAAATTGTCCCCACAATATGATACTGTCTTAGGGATGTAAAAAACACCCTGCTGTATATTAGAGCCATTCTGTAAAACCTACAGCACTTTTGTCATAAAATACTGATAAATAGTGACCGGGGTCTCTACAGTACATAACGTAGAGGGTTACAGTGTGAGTTTAACCAACTTGGAACATCTTACAGTGTAAAGACCCTGATCTGAGACGTGTTTTACAAACAGGGAAACAAAGTGTTCCTGCTGAATAAATGCACGCTTTCAGTTCACATGGATTAGTATTTGGAACCAGAAAGTTCACCCCACTGGATGTTCTAAAACTTATCATACATTCATTATAATAATCTCATTAGCCTTCCCAAAAAGACATGGACTGTGGTAGCTTAGTGTTTAAGGTGTTGGACCACTGGTTACAAGTTCAAATCCCAAGTGTCCACTGCCGGGCCACTGAGCAAGGCCCTTAACCTACGGTAAGTTGCTCTGGATAATGGAATCTGCCAAATGCTGTAAATATAAAAATCACTCACAGTTAAAATAGCTAGTAAAGAAGATTTAAGATTAATCCTTATATTAAACATCACTATTAGGCTCTGCAGACAGACTTTGTGATTTATTTGGCTTTGACAGATATCATATCTGGCACAATCTTCCATTCAGTAATTGTATTTACTGAAAAGGCCACAGAGGAACAATCTGAATTTGCTTTTATCAGCTTGGCCGTGTTCCAGTCCGCTGTCGAATCAAAAGCCGGTGTTGTTTCGGTCCTGACCGAGCGTGGTGTATGTGAATGCGACTGTGTGTCCTGACCGACTGTGCGTCCTGACCGAGCGTGGTGTATGTGAATGCGACTGTGTGTCCTGACCGACTGTGCGTCCTGACCGAGCGTGGTGTATGTGAATGCGACTGTGTGTCCTGACCGACTGTGCGTCCTGACCGAGCGTGGTGTATGTGAATGCGACTGTGTGTCCTGACCGACTGTGCGTCCTGACCGAGCGTGGTCTATGTGAATGTGACTGTGTGCTGACCTTTTTGCTAAAAGTCTTGTTTTTTCACAGTGCTGTATAATTCATTAGAGCTATAATGACCTCATCACTGCTTTACTCACTGCGTTGGTGACTGCTCCGAGTCCTACACCCGAGCCATGAGGTTTACCACAGAGTGAGTTAGAACACTGGAACGCTCTTCTGGGGTTGAAGGAGTGAGAGACAGCAATGAGGAAAGGATTAAGGTTCTACAAAATACTGGTGGTTAAATAAAAATGTAAATGCCCAGGAATGTGCTGTGGTTTGGGTGGTGATGGTAATCAGACCAGTCCACTAGCCCTATAAATGAGCTGCTAGGACCCAAACGTGATGAAGGGATTTTTGTTATGGTGCCTTGTTTAAACTTTATTGCATTTGATTCACTTTATTTTGTTTTTGTCAGGAGTTTTCATAATTCTAGTTTAAATTGTACCAATTCACAGAGTTCATTAAATGAAGATTCATTTATATTAATATATACCAGCTTTTGCCCTGCGATGGGTTGGCACTCCCTCCAGGGTGTATCCTGCCTCGCTGCCCGATGACGCCTGAGATAGGCACAGTCTCCCCGTGAACCGAGAAGTTCGGATAAGCGGTAGAAAATGAATGAATGAATGAATGAATGAATGAAACCAACAGTAGCTGTGTGTAGTGTATAGTACTCCATCAGTGAACTACATTAAACAGGCCTGAAGTGTAAAATCTAACTGTGATGGTATTAATAATGAGAAAGTTGAGGTTGAACTTCAGTTGTGGAATTTTCCTGCTTCCTGAATCTGATGGAGTTAAATAAGTTGCATGGCAAAGCAGGAGAAAGATTAGAGTGTTGGAGGAGATCAGGATATTCTTTATCAGACTTTCCCACTCCACAACTCCCTGACTCAGAGGACAACGGTCAGTTCAGTTGGTCAGTTGGATGTTTGAGTTGAATTGTGTTGGAATGAAACAGTGGAACAAGTGCATCATGGTAAAGTTGGTTTAATAAGGAATGGCCTTCCCCACTGGGGGCCGTGTTGTGGCTGTGTGGGTGTTTATGAGCTATTTATTGATGTGGAATTTGTTGGCAGGAGATATCTTCTTCCCAAATGCTGTTGGAATGCTACTTATTTCAAATCCTATAAACTTACTCGGTGCAAGATTTCCATGCCGAAGCTGGTGACGAACTAATTTACCCATGAACTATGTTACACTAACATAGCCTACAGGTTCCTACAAACCGAGGAACTCGATTTACAGACAATTCTAAAGTCAGATTTAGGGGATTTATTGAATAATGTCACACACTTGGATCTGACTTTTCTCCGTTTTATCACTTGCCATCTTGCCTTCTTTGTGATTTGTCACATTACATTTCATTTCTCATCATGAAAAATCAGATTAAAGTTTAACTTTCAGTTACAACTGGAGTAGAGAAAGGAATCATCAATCTAGATAATAAGTTAATAGGATAACTAGTTAATAAGATAATCCAGAATCTGTTAAAAGACAGGAAAGAATCAAAAGCAGATCAGCTGTAACTATATAAAAATACAAGTCTGTAATGATACCCAGACAAGCAGAGTCCAACTCAAACCTCTACCTGGGCCAGCAGCAATTTAATGAGAACTTCATGGACCATCCATCCATCCATCCATCCATTCATCCATCCATCTATTTTCTACCGCTTATCCAGGGCCCGGGTCGTGGAGGCAGCAGTCTAAGCAGGGATGCCCAGACTTCCCTCTCCCCAGAAACTTCCTCCAGCTCTTCCGGGGAATACCGAGGCTTTCCCAGGCCAGACGAGAGATATAGTCCCTCCAGCGTGTCCTAGGTCCTCCCCGGGGCCTCCTCCTTGTTGGACATGCCCGGAACACTTCCCCAGGGAGGCGTCCAGGAGGCATCCGGAACAGATGCCCGAGCCACCTTAGCTGAATTCTCTCGATGTGTTAAGCAGAAACTCTTACCCAGAGCAACTTACATTTATCTTATTTATCACACTTGTGTAGTCAGGGGTTTAATTCCTTGCTTAAGGCCCAGCAGTTGATGGTCCTGTATTTTAATCACAACCATCTGGTCACTAATTATACATGTATTTATTTACCTTAGCCCCCGAGATACTGCTTCCCCAGGTACTTTTTTCAATGTATTTTAAATCAATGTTATTAATATGTAAGATGTCATGCGATGTAGTCGGGTCCAAATGCAGTTTGGAATTTTATCAAAATTGGCAAATAGACCTGAAAAATCTAGCGATGAGCAAATAGTGATTCAGAGACACAACCCAAAATATGTGTATAAGTGTAAAGGCAAAAAAACAACAACACATGAACAACGGCTGGATAAATCAGAGAGTCTTAGTGAGACTGATGCCCCTTTTTCACCGGAAAGAACCGGGTGCTGGTTCAGAGCTAGTGCTGGTGCTGGTTCAAAGTTGGTTCCACTGGAGAACCTTCTAAGAACCGGTTTGCCTTTCCACCGGCTAGAGAGCCGTCACAGCGCCGAGTGTGACGTCACTGTATACGTGTCACGTGTCCCAGCGACGTTAGCGCAGCAGCGACAAACACAAACACAACAACAACAATGGCGGATGTTACTTTACCGTTAATGCTCATGGCTTTGTGAACCTACATTAACACCCAAACGCGGCAAATAAAACGTGTACGTGCAGCTCCGTGTAATCTGTATAAACGGAGGTTGTAATCGATAAAGTACATAACGTTATTTTATCATTAACACAGAAAAAAGTTAGCCTTAGCATGTAGCTACCTACTATCATGTGTGCTGATAATGTATCATATCGCGGTAAAGTATAAATGTATTAAACATTAGTATACTTAAGGTATATTATCAAATGTGCTAACAGTAGCCCCGCCCCCAGCCCCACCCACAGCCCCTCATGAAAGTGGTTCTTTAGTCTAGACCAGCAACGTTTTGGTGCTACTTAAGAACCACTTTTCCTGGTTCAGAGCCGGTGCTTTGGCGGTCGAAACAGAAAGAACTGGTTCTAAATTAGGCTCCAAACCTGCACTCAAACTGCCTCGGTGGAAAGGGGGCAAGAGAAAGTGTGGTGTAAAAAGACATGTAGCCTGCAGGGGGAACCGTTGGGGATTGTAGTCCATGGCAGGCCAAATAAAATGAGGCTGTGGGCTGGATTCAGACAAACAAACCGAACAGGAACGAACCCAGAACAGGTGAACACATTCAGGTAACAAGCCAGTGACAGGATCGGGTGGAGACCAGACAAGAAAAATACATGAGCTTTTGTTAAATCAACAAATCAAAAATGACAGCTAGCTTTATCACACTGTTTAGCATTAAGTCCTAGATTAAGTCTAGTTTTCGTTTATTTCCTGGTTTGGAATTCTGATTATGGACAACTCTGAAAAAATGAACTTTAGTTCAGTAAAGCAAGAGAAATCAGCTTTAAACAGTTAAGGATTTTACTCAAGCAGGGTCAGGGTACAGTACAGTACTTCTCCTCAAAGCCCACAAGCAGTGTCAGGGTACAGTACAGTATGTCTCCTCAAAGCCCACAAGCAGGGTCAGGGTACAGTACAGTATGTCTCCTCAAAGCCCACATGCAGGGTCAGGGTACAGTACAGTATGTCTCCTCAAAGCCCACATGCAGGGTCAGGGTACAGTACAGTATGTCTCCTCAAAGCCCTAAAGCAGGGTCAGGGTACAGTACAGTATGTCTCCTCAAAGCCCACAAGCAGGGCCAGGGTACAGTACAGTATGTCTCCTCAAAGCCCACAAGCAGGGTCAGGGTACAGTACACTATGTCTCCTCAAAGCCCACAAGCAGGGTCAGGGTACAGTACAGTATGTCTCCTCAAAGCCCACAAGCAGGGTCAGGGTACAGTACACTATGTCTCCTCAAAGCCCACAAGCAGGGTCAGGGTACAGTACAGTATGTCTCCTCAAAGCCCACAAGCAGGGTCAGGGTACAGTACAGTATGTCTCCTCAAAGCCCACATGCAGGGTCAGGGTACAGTACAGTATGTCTCCTCAAAGCCCTCAAGCAGGGTCAGGGTACAGTACAGTATGTCTCCTCAAAGCCCACATGCAGGGTCAGGGTACAGTACAGTATGTCTCCTCAAAGCCCACATGCAGGGTCAGGGTACAGTACAGTATGTCTCCTCAAAGCCCACAAGCAGGGTCAGGGTACAGTACACTATGTCTCCTCAAAGCCCACAAGCAGGGTCAGGGTACAGTACAGTATGTCTCCTCAAAGCCCACAAGCAGGGTCAGGGTACAGTACACTATGTCTCCTCAAAGCCCACAAGCAGGGTCAGGGTACAGTACAGTATGTCTCCTCAAAGCCCACAAGCAGGGTCAGGGTACAGTACAGTATGTCTCCTCAAAGCCCACATGCAGGGTCAGGGTACAGTACAGTATGTCCACAGTACAGTATGTCTCCTCAAAGCCTTAAACACCCATAAAACCTGTCGAATTAGAATGAAGTCTAATGTGTAAAAACTAATCCCTTCAGTGTAGCTCTCAAGTGATGTGATATTCTCTCTGTCTCTCTGTCTCTCTCTCTCTCTCTTCCTCTCAATCTCTCTCTCTCTCTCTCTCTCTCTCTCAATATCTCTCTCTCTCGCTCTCTCTCTCTCTCTCACACACACTCTCACTCAATCTATCTATCTCTCTATCTATCTCTCTCACTCTCAATCTATCTCTCACTCTCCCTCTCAATTCCCCCCTCTCTCACTCTAAATCCCCCCCTCTCAATCCCCCCTCTCAATATCTCTCTCTCTCTCTCTCTCTCTCTCTCTCTCTCTCTCTCTCTCTCTCTCTCTCTCTCTGTCTGTCCCCACCCCCTCTCTCTCGTTGAGTGAACTGATAAACATGAGATTAGGAATACTGCTCGTTTGGGTTTAATATTAAATTACAGAGTCACATATTGAATGATGGAGTGTTTGGATCACTGAAGCACAGATTCACTCTTTAGTAGAGTTTAGATATATAGTTAGACATAAGTCAAGCTTTGAGATATAGAGCGAGAGTTCTGAATAAACTGAAATCTTCCCATGTTGTGAAAATGGTTTCATTGTGTAGCTGAGCTCGATGCAGAGGCGTTCCAGAGCTGCATTGGCTTCTCACACAGCGAGAGGCTTCCATCTGCTTCTCAATGCCTCTCATTTAAAACCACTGCGGAGGAGAATGTGAAGACAGGCAACACTTTACATCTCTCCTTCCCTCTCTCCGTCATTAGACTGGTGCAATCTCTTCATCTGTGCATACAGTGCAGCTGCAGGTTCTCTCTCTCTCTCTCTCTCTCTTCTCTTTCTTTCTCTCTTACCCACACACCCACACACAAACAGGTTCTAAGCTGATTTCAGATCTATGTGGAGGGATTCAGTGTCGCGACAGGCTCCAGGGACACACACACACACACACACACACACACACACACACGCACACAAAGAGTAGTGCTCAGGTTACTTCCTGCAAGTTAGGGATGACCTCACACACATGGGAAATAACATGATGGCATCCATTCCACATGGCACATCACCACCTAGCTCTCTCTCACACACACACACACACACACACACACACACACACACACACACACACACACACACACACACACACACACACAAGATGGGAATATAGTCCATAGAATAAGGATAAGGATAAGATACAGCAGGTCTTTCACTTAAAAAAATACGGAACATGTGCACACAGTAGGGACGAGAGCAATCACGTGTGGAGGCTGTCACGTGTGGAGGTGGTCTGTCATTTGTGGGTGTGGCCTGTAATGTGTGGGTGTGGTCTGTCACGTGTGGGTGTGGTCTGTCAAGTGTGGGTGTGGTCTGTCACGTGTGGAGGTGGTCTGTCACGTGTGGAGGTGGTCTGTCATGTGTGGAGGTGGTCTGTCATGTGTGGGTGTGGTCTGTCACATGTGAATGTGGTCTGTCATGCATGGCGTTGGTCTGACATACGTGGGAGTGGCCTGTCACTTATGTGTGATCTGTCATGTGAGGAGGTGGTTTGTCACGTGTGTCTGGTCTTTCATGTGTGGGTGTGGTCTGTAATAGGTTTAACCTAGTGGTTGAAGCGTAGGAGTACTGCTTGGAAGGTCATGAGTATGAATCCCAGGTACACCAAGCGCCCATCTGCTGGGACCCTGAGCAAGGCCCTTAACCTTCAATTGCTCAGTTGTATAAATTTAAATAAATAGTAAATCACTCTGGATAAGGGAGTCTGCTAAATGCCAGAAATGTAAATGTACAGTAATGTGTGGGTGTGGTCTATCACATGGGGGTGTGTTCTTTCATGTGGGTGGTCTGTAATGTGTGGGTGTGGTCTATCACATGTGGGTGTGTTCTTTCATGTGGGTGGTCTGTAATGTGTGGGTGTGGTCTATCACATGTGGGTGTGTTCTTTCACATGTGGGTGTGTTCTTTCACATGGGTGGTCTGTAATGTGTGGGTGTGGTCTATCACATGTGGGTGTGGTCTATCACATGTGGGTGTGGTCTATCACATGTGGGTGTGTTCTTTCACATGGGTGGTCTGTAATGTGTGGGTGTGGTCTATCACATGTGGGTGTGGTCTATCACATGTGGGTGTGGTCTATCACGTGTGTGGTCTGTAATGTATGGGTGTGGCCTATCGCATGTGGGTGTGGTCTATCACGTGTGGGTGTGTTCTTTCACGTGTGTGGTCTGTCATATGTGGTTGTGGTCTGTA
>NC_062520.1:2415320-2462820 GCF_022655615.1 Tachysurus fulvidraco | reverse complement strand
CAACATGCTTCCAGCAAAGACAAACTATCAGGTCAGGGTGTGTAGCTATCAAACACGAGTCATTACTGTCTCAGGATGACACATGCAATGAAAAGTCAAGCGTCTACAATGCTGATGAACTTGACCCGCTGAGCAGAAGTGAAGTGAAGCAGATACATTGCAATGAATACACTTTGCACACACGGACACACGAGAGTGGCAGCACAAACACCACAGGTGTCAAAGAAAATGCACTGAACACTTCCGAGGACTGCAACGACGCGCTGATTGTTTTTAGAGACCGTAACATTACACAGAAATCACCATATGAAACTAAGGAATCCTGCACAACACACCTTAACACGTGTGATGGTGACACAAAGACTCATGACACTCTGAGTGTATCAGGTGTCCACTTACTGCAGCTAGGAACTGAATCTGTGAAATCTCCAGGGTCGGGACTCCGTCGGTCCTTTAACGGTAAAGTGTTGCCTGCTTGTTCTGATGAGACAGCTGCAGAGATTTTAGTGCACACTGGAGCAGAGAGGCAACTACAAAAAAACCCTCAGCAGCAGGACTCAGAGTCCAAGTTTCCGCCATGCTCCACAGACTGTCAGGATTTTGATAGAATCTTCTGGCTAAACTCACAAGTCACTGGAACAGAGAACAAGTCCACACTGACCCATACAGGGGGGGTTAAACAGTCAGTGTCCAGGGAGGACAGAAGAAACAGATTTGAGGAGAGGGTTTTGGAGGATTCTTCCTTTCCACTTACCCTATTACCATTATCAACATCTCTGGAAAGACACCAAATACATAATGAGTGCAAGGATATTAACTCGCACAGCCCAGAGCTTTTGATATCCACCAGTCGTTCTTGTGACAGATCACATTACTCCCTTTCCACAGAGGAGAAAGTAAAGAATCAAAGCCAGAAACTGACAAGGTCTGAGGAAGTGGAGGATAATCCATATTCAAAACATGGACAGAGAATAGACGACACGCTTCATCTTCCATTCCATTCAACCAAGTCAAGCCAATCTGCCATTTGGACTGAGAACTGTATCTTATCAAATCCTGTTGAAACACAGGCTCCAATATTTACTGTTTGTCAGCCAAGGCACACACATGAGCAGTGTGTCAATGTCCTGAATAATCACACACTGTTTGTTGATTTAAAACATAAGAGAAGCATATCTTCTTCCCAAGGGAATGTCATTGAGATCCCGTTTCCAGAAACTAGCCCGGTTAAGACTGTTGAAAAGGACAATCCTAAATCAGATCAGATTGAGCCTTATTGGAACCTCCATGTATACAATAACACAGCCTCAGAAAAGTCATCAGACGCCAAAGAAGCTGTAGGGGTCTGTAATCCTTTGTTGGTACCTTTTTCTGATGGTCCAGAAAGTGATACCGAGGATAGCGAAAGTCAAACCACTTTCCTCGCTCTGACCTCCGACCAGAAGGAGGATGGCTTGGTCACCTTAGATCGTCTAAAGAAACCCTCAGACGTTCGGTTTCCTGTAGACTGGAGCAGTGAGGATTCTGCCGTTTCTGGTCTAGGTGAAGATTTCGAGAGCATTGACTGTGATTTCTGTACAGGGCAGGAGAAGGACTCAAAGCAACAAATACAAAAAGAGTACCTTGAAAAGGATAAACATTTTGAGTGTAATATTGTAAGCACAGATGATGAACTACACCATTACCAAAAGTGTCCTGTAGATTCACAACCGATCCTGTCAGTTCTTAATGGACGTAGTCCTTTTAAACATTCTGGACATATTAACCACACACATAAACACACTTCCCTCTCTGGCTACATACAAGAGACCGATTTAGACTCGTTCGGCTCTGAGCCAAATCGGCCTGAAGATCCGGAGACACGGAATCCTCTCAAGCAGGACAAACAAATAGAGCTCTCTAGCTCAACTCAGCTCAAATTCCATAACAGTATCAGGAGCTGTGCTGAAAAAGAGGACAGTTTACTACTAACTTCTGGATTAAAGACAATACGCTACACCCAATCTGAGGTCCTGCTCCCGTCCCGAAGCCTGGAGCCTATCCCGGAGACCGAGTGTACCCTGGGTAACTCCCCTAATCCTAATGACGTTACCTTTCTAGGTGACAAGACAACAGAGACTGAGAAGTTTGGAAATGAAAAAATGAAACCATCAGCATCAGACCAAGACATTCTAGGGGTCGATTCCTGTGAGCACAGTTTATCACTATGCAAAGGTAAAAAAGAAATGTATAAATTTTGACCTATAACATGGTCATACATGTATTCTGGCCCTGAGAAATGTTCATTTCTTACCTAATTATCTCTTTTAATTTTAAACATCTGGTCCAATTCAAGAACCATGAAAGAGACCATGTGAAAACTCCATGTAGTTTTTCGTAAGCAGTATCCTACCGAACAAACGATCTTCACACTTTAACTTTTACGATACTAGTGTTTTACTTTTCAGTTAACTTTATATGCTACAATATTATAAAATAAGTTTCTTGCTAATGTCAGACAGCTAGCTGTACAGTGTTTGATTACAGAGAGACAATAACTACATATTGATACCATTTTAAATATCGTATTGTTTACTCTAACATCAGGGAAGTCTGAGGACCGGCCATGCTCTGCTTCATCAGACCTGATCGAGGATAAGTCCCTGCAGAATGATGAAGACACATCAATCAATTGTCCATCCACGGGATCCTTGGAACTGGATACGAGCAGCATTAATAGTGAGGACCAAGAGGAGCAGAGATCCCCTCTTGCTGGTCCCATTGTGAAATCACAACATTCAAAAAGTAAAGTTAAGCCATCCAAATTTTCAGTTTTCTCCAAAATGCCCTCGTTTAGACGAGGAAAAAGTATAGCGAGAGATGGGGGGGTGAGTAAGGGTGAAATTTCACCCAGGGACTTACAGGACAGAGGGGAGGACCTTTTGAGTCACCTGACCCAGGATGCAGGACGAGACCAAGAGAGTCAGCTAGATAACTCAGATGATGAAGTCTTCTACAAAAGCGAGGTTGTAAATAAGCAAACAGAGCTTCAGGTAGATACAGAGGAGGAAGAGGAAGAGGATGATGTTTTTGGTCATGGAACTGGTGACATGGAGGGTTTGGAGATGCCACAGCTTAAACAGAGCACAGATAGTGAATGCTCAAGCTACAGGAGAAGCAAAAGTACAGAAGGACTAAGCTTTCGCTTGCGTTTTGCCCAGGCCCACAAGTCTCTGTCAAGCTTTTTTGAGTATCGGTCCATGGATAAGTACAACGAGTGTCCAGAATCAGAAGATACACGGACTAAGCTTTCATGGAAGAAGCAGAAACGGGTGAAGGAGGTGGATCTTCTAAGGCGTACGTTGTCTGTGCCGGACACTGAGAAAGACGGAACTAAAGTTATGCAGCGACATACAGACCCACTTAGCAAGCGTGGTGTCCTGAGAGATGGAGTTGGCACATCCCTGAAGGACAGTAAATCAAATGGGCGCAGTAGGAGGTGCTTATCAATTACATTCATTGATTCCTCTGAAGCCTTGACGTCTGGTGACTCTGGTCCGGTCTCACCTATGGCCCCACTAGCTAGTCAGCATTTATCATGCTGTTCCAAAATGCCATCAGGGAACAGTGAGAATCCAGAATTGCCCATTAGACCAATGAGTCCCAAACCAAGCAGTCCAAGGGCCGCAGGGCAGAAGCAGCGATTCCGGTACCCCTCTTCGCGTGCAAACACTCTTTCTCTGATTATTCTCGGCCAGAGTGTTGGTGTTTCAGAGCCGCCCGAGAGACCGAGGTCCCTCAAACCTAAAGTGGGACGTCAGGGTTCTCTCAGCCCACTGGGAACCGGCAATCATCTCGAGGATGGCAGCATAGACAGCCCCTCACCAATCAGCATCATTACATCTATGACAGATAATGAATTTGAGGCAAGCTGAGTTTTTTCTGTATTATTTCTGCTTTTGCATCGTCATTACCATGTCCGTGTTAATTCTGTTCAACATACTGTATGATCCACAGTTCAGATAATACGTCCCGTCTGTTATGCATAATGCAGGGCTAATATGTGCATAGCTGAAAGTCATAGCTTTAGCAGGATGTTATGTATTTGTATTAATTCCTTGATTTACTTAAGTATTTTCACACGTTGGGGATAATTTAAGTATTTTCTTTACAGTTATAGGTATAAGCATGGAATATAGTATGGAATACAGTAAGGTTCCGATGCATCTTTTTGAAAAAGAGCTGCCAAGTAAATTTACACACTTTCTTTGGTTCAATCCATCAGCTAATCATCAAGCATTTTACAGGGGACATCAGATAGGAACAGGAAAACCGATAATGTAAACAAGTGGCATAGGGTTCAATGATAAGTGTCGCAACATGCTTAAAACTTTGAGAATACTGACATCTAGTGGTGGCTTTGCAAATAGGTAATGGGGACAGCCAAATCTAGATATAATTAAATAAGGTCCATGACTTTCCTGTGTCTTCTCTATTGACTTATTTGAAGCGGATGATGGAAGGGAAATTCTTTGTGGTAATTGGGTCAATTACCCAAACTGTCAGAAAAAAAAATATAGGTGTAATCTTTTAAGTTCTATTTATGTACCTTATTATTTATATATATTTTTCCCCCCACACACTATGCAAATGGTCAGAGTCCACTTATTTTATTTGAAAAAGGACTTTTATTTGATCAATCGACGAGAACCGGGTATCGTTCTTGTCAGCAAGAAAAAAAATGAAGTAAATTATAATTAGATAAAGATCATATTTGTTTATTTGAATCTTAAAATAGTTATCATTCGACGCACAAATTTAAATTCACGAATTAAATGCTTTGCCCCAAGCGTACTGTCGATGCAGTCTGATGATGCTTTTTATGAAACAGCCTAGTGTATCGCTGACGGTATCTCCCGGAAGTCCTAGTCTCTTCAGAAACTCTACTGTAATGAAGACTGTGAAGAGTCCTCCTGCTGGATCATCCGGTATGAGAACCAGATCTAGATCCAGCATCGGGACTACCCTACCTATGCAAGGTGGATTGCAAACACATTGTTTTAGGGATGATCTGTGGATCGAGGATGAGAAAAAGCGGCAGAGGAGGCTGACGAGGGGAACGGCAAAGAGGGGCGCTCACCACCTGGAGGAGATAGAAGAAGTAAGATGTCTAGTGGAGCAAAGATTTCGAAGCCTCTCTTCACTTTTTTCTTCTCTTTTGTCCATGTTTCCTCTTGAAAAATCTTTGCGTTGTCTGTCATCTCATCTTTTGTTACTTTTCCCAAGAAATCCTCCTCTACTTCTATACTTAACACTTGCAATTCTCTTTTGTACTTTGCTTGCAGTATTTCGTCTTCTCCGGTTCCCAACCTTTTATTTCTGACCCTATCGATTACTACTGTACGTTGACTCGTTCTTCTTTCACTAGTCGGTGAATTAGGTGTGTTACAGTAAATGATGGGAAAATGAAATCGTGCTGGGCTACAGCAGAACCAGCTGTGGTCTTTACTATGGTTGATATCTTGAATGTGTTAATAGAGACATACAGTAATTCCAATCCAGCTCCAGTCAGTCTACATATTTTTCCATATACCAGGTACGGTGCTCAGGTGTGTTGGCAAATACACCGGTTACTCTGACAACTTACCAGCTGTTAAAACAAAGACCAACCTGGTAGACCATCTTCGAGTGCACATATCTGCACTTTATACCACATGCAGTTCATCTTCTATATCTGTAATATTAAGTTGTTTTTATTTCTATATAAGTACATTCTGTTTTATTTTCATTTTGTGAATGGAAATTCATAAGCATTTCACTGCATGCCATGCATGAAACATGCTAAATGTGGCCTAATGGTTAGAGAGTCTGATTCATAACCCAAAGGTTGTGGGTTCGAGTCTCGGGCCGGCCACGACTGAGGAGCCCTTGAGCAAGGCACCAAAGCCCCCCAACTGCTCCCCGGGTGCCGCAGCATAAATGGCTGCCCACTGCTCCGGTTGTGTGTACACTGCTGTGTGTGTGTGTGTTCACTGCTGTGTGTGTGTGTTCACTGCTGTGTGTGTGCACTTCGGATGGGTTAAATGCAGAGAACAAATTCTGAGTATGGGTCACCGTACTTAGCCGTATGTCACGTCACTTCACTTTAAATGTTCGCCAGATTTTAATTCCCTCACTGTTGCGAGCTGAAAACAACAAAACAGCTTGATATCGATGCTGTATTAGTAATGATCATTTTGTTTGGTATGGGTTTTGGAGCCGGTATTCGGTTGGTCTAAGCAGGCTGGAAATTAGCCTGGGCTGGTTTGAGTATAACTATATGTTATTAATGTCTGTGTGATTAGTAAAAGGATTACACACTGTAATCTCTTACTCAAAGGTGAGGACCCGGCTGTCTCTATGTGCACTGAAAGTGTTTCCTGGAATGCCACTCCGAAGTCTGAGCTTCTCTCACAGCACCCCAACTGGGCTGGACTGCCTCAGCTGGAGACGACGCATGTCCTCCCCTGGTGAGTACAGAGGCTTTTAGACTTTTTGTGTCAGCATGTGCTCATTTCTAAAACATTACTCAGAGCTTCTGATCTTTTCTGAGTTGTTTTTATATCTGTTTTTATACTGGTGCTTGTAACTGGTTGTCCAATTGTGGATATGCCCAGGTAGTTAAAATTAGGCTTGTTTTGGTAATAGAGTGTTTAAACAGGGGGGGAACGGTGGCTTATTGGATAGCACGTTCGCCTCTCACCTCCAGGGCCGGGGTTCGATTCCCACCTGTGTGTGTGGAGTTTGCATGTGTTACAGGTACCGACTGGCACAACATAAACAGTGTATATGCTCTCTCTGGAAACAGGAGAAATAAATCACGCAACATCCGTTCTCTCATCTCGCTCAGCAGAAAGAGGAAAACCGCAAAGCGGACTGAACTGACGCAAAGCCCCCTGGAGTACGATAAGCGCCATATTACCCTCCGCTGGCGCATTTCTATGAAATGTTTTAGTGCAAGAATGGTGGGACCAGGTTCTTTACCCCTGAACAAATATCCACAAACATCAATGAACAAATATTCACAAACATTAATTATAACATTTTATAACTACCACAAATGTGAAAGCACTTTGGTGGGCATCACACATGTTCTCCCCGTATCTCGGGTACTCCGGTTTCCTCCCCCTGGTCCAAAGACATGGTCGATCGGCATCTCTGGAAAATTGTCCGTGATTGCGTGAGTGAACGAGAGGGTGTGTGTGTTCGGATAAGCGGTAGAAAATGAGTGAGAGAGTGTTTAGACAGTGTGATGTTTAGGAGTAAAGAACCTAAGACAACCACTGACTTTCTTGGCCAGTGGTTGCTGTGGCTGATAAACTGTGGTGCTTAATTTTGAACTGTTTCAGGGGATCAACCCAAGTCAAGTCAAGTCAAGAAGCTTTTATTGTCATTACAACCATATATAGCTGTTACAGTACACAGTGAAATGAGACGACGTTTCTCCAGGCTCAGGGTGCTATATAAAACAAAGACAGAGCTGAGGACATGTAAGTAGTCTTAGCCACATAAAGTGCAACTGTGCAACCTGGTGCAAACAGTGCAGGACAAGACAAACAAGACAGTGCAGGACAAAAGACAGTGCAGGACAAAAAACAGTGCAGACATTAAGTTACAAGACAATACAAAAAGTACAAAAAATGCAATACACAAAAGACAATAAACAGTAACAGAAACAGCGCCGACCGACCGGTGTGTATACTGAATGTTCAAACAATATTCTGCTACCAGTCTGTAGCAGAATTAATTATCATAAGAATTTGAAACGGTCTGTTTTTGTGCTGTTCATCACGTATCACAGTAATTTATATTATATCTTACACATTTGAGTAAATACACCTCAATAGGTAATAAACGCTGAGAGACTTTGGCATTAGGCCGTTTAGGTGGTGTTGTTGTAATGTTGACAGGCTACCAGTAGGTGGCAGCTGAACTGTGGTAAAGCCTTAAATAATATAAACTCAAAGCCTAAACTGCAGTAAAGGCTCTGTTTTTTTCTGCAGTGGACAATACTGAACCTGTAAACTACAAATGCTTCCTACTTGGGAACGTGTCATGTTCTATAAGGCCATGAATATTTGATGAGTCTGGAAATGTATCTAAAAGTTAAAGCAAGACAGGAGAATTGTCCCTGGAAAGCATTGCACAGATTCATTACTTCTGTAAATTTGATCATGTAGCTCTTAAGCAGAAAACATGTGGCTCTCGTGATGTCCTCAGGGACTAGCACATTAATCATTTAACAGTGTGGGCAACTTGCTCTTGACTATGAGTTGACTATTTAAAAAGATTCTGAAACATATAGCAGCCATATGTATTTCTTATATCTCACATTAACCCGATGCACCTACACGCTCCACTGACCATCCTTATCCTGAGAGTGAGGTCAGGTCTGTCGCACCAGATGTCCCCTGTAATTAGATCAATTTGTGTTTGGTATTGGAGGAAGAGATTCGTAGCTGCCCTCCCAGCATTGCTTCCTTGGTTCTGCCTAGCTAACATGAGCTAGATAGAAGCTACCCAGTAGCTTTATGTTTAATTTCTAGCACTCACTCACTCACTCATTTTCTACCGCTTTATCTGAACTACTTCGGGTCACGGGGAGCCTGTGCCTATCTCAGGTGTCATCGGGCATCGAGGCAGGATACACCCTGGACGGAGTGCCAACCCATCACAGGGCACACACACTCACACACTCACATTCACTCACACACACACACACACACACACACACACACACACACACACACACACACACACACACTACGGACAATTTTCCAGAGATGCCAATCAACCTACCATGCATGTCTTTGGACCGGGGGAGGAAACCGGAGTACCCGGAGGAAACCCCCGAGGCACGGGGAGAACATGCAAACTCCACACACACAAGGCGGAGGCGGGAATCGAAACCCGACCCTGGCGGTGTGAGGCAAACGTGCTAACCACTAAGCCACCGTGCCCTCCTCAAATTTCTAGCACACTAATTTAATTAGTTTGTCCCCTTATTTGTTTTCAGTCAGCAATAGCTTCAACTGGTGACATGGTGGTATCATGTAACAGCTTCATAGCTCCAAGGTCTCAGAATCTTTGATGTTGAGATCAGGTTACTTGTCAATGTTCTCGGTGTGTGCTCCTACTGTACCTCCGAGGAACATGCAAGGTTTTTTTTTTTTTTTGATCGAGTATGCTAAATTGCCCCTAGGCGTGAACATGTAGGTGGACTCGGTGTGTGTTCCTGCCTTATTCCCAGTGTTCCCGAGGTATTTCCGGGATTTATTGTCATCCTCATCGGGAGAATTACTACATTTCTTGATTTTTTTTTTTAAATAAATAATGTATTTACTCCAGACTCTGAATTTATTTATGAAATCTCCTTGCTTCATATCGAGCTAATAAAATTTGTTTTGGTTCACTTTGCCCAGAGGAAGTATCCTATATCAGTGTGGGAGATTGAGCGAATCTCTATTTAGACAGTAAGTCGCCCATTTTACTATGGCTGGAGTTCCTGAAAGATGGTAATACCCAGTGCACCAGCAGAGGTTTGTGTATTACAGTATCAGTATATAGGACTGGGATGACACTGGATCACATTTCTCGCATGCCTCATATAAGATATAATGTATAATGCATACAGTGAGCGTTTGTGTACGCTCGAATATATGAGCTCCATCCATCTTTAGCCATAAGCAGCAGCGCCATAAAGGTGATGCCATAAAGCGGATTGGGTATGCACAGACAGGCAGGAAATCCCATCATTATAGCTTCCTGTGTGACTCTCTGCAAAGCACTGGGGCTTTATCCATTACAGCCAGGTTTCAGCAGGAGAGATAGATGGAAAAAGGAGAAGAGAGAGGGAAAATAAGTGAGGGGTGAAATGAGCTGCTTTCAGCGACGCTCTAATGCTATTAGTGGCACTTTTTCATCTCTTGAGTTCCCCCTTAATGCCCCCCACTGATGAATGGTGTGCTGCTATGGGAAAGAAGTGACAGAGCAAGAGAGAGCGAGTGAGCGAGAAAGAGAGGGATAAAGAGGGAGAGAGAGAGAGAGTCAGAGAGGAGGAGCTGCAGATCCTACAGCAGAGAGGCTGTTGCTAGTGACCAGGCAGCAGTATCAGCAAGCATTTCCTCACTCACACACACACAGCATTTCTGTAGAGATCGCAGCAAACAGGGGGAGACGCTTGTGCACGGCCATGCGCACCCAGCAGGGCGGCGCTGAAGGCTCTGTGCCTCTGCCCGGGGGTAGTTGTGGCAGTAGCAGTGGCAGTTCAGGCTTGTCACCTGGATCAGACTCAGATGCCAGTCTTGGGCCTGGCACTTACACTGGATATGGGGGAACCCTGAGGGGTATCTTAGCTCGCTATTGGAGCCTTGAGAGCCTTCACTCCACCACGGGTAAGATTAACATGCAGAACTATGACAACTTTATTTTATTATAGTCCAACAACTACTTTTAGACTAATAATGCTCATATAGTTGGTGTCATTGCTTTTATTTTGGTTTATGTTTCTTAGGCATGATGAATAGAGGAGTACATAGTTACTACTACTAATAATAATAATAACAATAACAATAATAATGATGATGATGATGATGACTTAATTGTAATATACTTTTTTTTGTTTTTCTCTGAATGTTCCTTGCTTCTTATTGTCCAAACTGGACATGTGGATTTTTGGATGGAGGGATTGATGTAGTTCTCTGACAGATTGAGATATGTCTTGTGGTTGTCTGGATGGATGGATGGATGGATGGATGGATGGATGGATGGATGGATGGGGAGAAGGACGTAGGGATTGTTGCCTTTTGGATCTCAGAAATGGTGAATGGATTGAGAGACAGATGTTTTGTGGTTCTTTGGGTCGATAGTGGAATCGGTGTTTTGTGGTTCTTTGCATGGATTGAGGGATTGATGCTTTGCGGTTCTCTGGATCGATAGAGCAATTCAAACGTTGTGCTGCTCAAGATGGATAGATGGATGAGTGGATGGATATTTAGGCAAGTGAATGAATGATCTGACATGTTGTGTTCCTCTGAAGTAATAGAGTGATGGAGAGAGACATTTGGAGTTTAGATTACATTTAGCAGACACCAAAGTAACTTTTTTAAGGGTCTTGTTTACAGACCCAGCAATGGCTGCTTGGTGGACCTGGGAACTTGCAACCTTCCTATTGGTACTCCAACAGCTTATCCAATAGGCTTCCACATTTTGTGGTACTCTGGATAGAGGGACTTATTGTGTGGTTCTCTAAATGAATGGATGATTAATGCTGTGTAGTTCTCCAGATGTTTGGAGGTATTTAGTCTTCATGGCTCTCTGTAATAGTTGATGGATGGTTGAATAGACGGATGGATGGATGGATGCTTTATATTTCTCTGAATTTATGCTTTATAGTTCTGAGGAAAGAATGGGTGATGGGATTGACTCTGAATGGATGGAGGGATGATTCATTGATATGTACAGTATGGAGGGACTAATGCTTTATGGTTCTCTGCATGGATGGATGTTGTTGGATTGATGTTTTTTAATTAACATGTTATGGATAGGGGACACGGTGGCTTAGTGGTCAATACGTTCGTCTCACACCTCCAGGGTTGGGGGTTCGATTCCCGCCTCCGCCTTGTGTGTGTGGAGTTTACATGTTCTCCCCGTGCCTCGTGCCTCGGGGGTTTCCTCCGGTTTCCTCCCCTGGTCCAAAGACATGCATGGTAGGTTGATTGGCATCTCTGGAAAATTGTCTGTAGTGTGTGTGTGTGTGTGTGTGAGTGAATGAGAGTGTGTGTGTGCCCTGTGATGGGTTGGCACTCCGTCCAGGGTGTATCCTGCCTCGATGCCCGATGATGCCTGAGATAGGATCAGGCTCCCCAGTAGAAAATGAATGAATGAATGAATGAATGAATGAATGAATGTTATGGATAAATGTATTGAAGATCTTATGTACAGGAAAATGATTCATAAGTAAAAATTATATGGCCAAAAGTATGTGCACCCCTGACAGGCACATATGGGTGTGATGGTCAGGTGTCCACATTATTTTGGTGTTATGTCATAGACAAATAGAGTTTAATTGCCTTAATAATAATAATAATAATAATAATAATAATAATAATAATAATAATAGTAATAATATTATATAATATTATTACTTAATAATAATAATAATAATAATAGTAATAATAATAATAACAATAATATTATTGTTATTATTATTACTATTATTATTATTATTATTATTATTATTAAGTCTCTCTCTCTCTCTCTCTATCTGCTATTAATTCTGCATAGATAAATGTTGGGATTAAAGCTAACATCTATATCACCTATAAATATATATTTTACTGCAACATTTGCATATGAGCATATGCAGATATGAATATGTTGCTGTTTTTATGTTAAGCATTCACAATGCTTTATTAACTTGACACATGATCTTATTCAATGTGTGTAAAGGAGTCAGATACGGAGAGCTGCTCGTTTAGCAGGTCATCCGCATATTTTAACCACCTCACTTTGGTGTGTCCTCACGTGTCACGTTCATGAGGTATGTGCATCTGATTAGATATGGAAATAATTGTCTGTAAGCATCTGTTGCTTCAGTGATCTAAGCCTATGTTTATGGATGTGTTGATGCAGTATGTCCGACAGCGTTAGTCCAGTGCTCGCTCTCTCTCTCTCTCTCTCTCTCTCTCTCTCTCTCTCACACATAAGCACTCCTCTCACATCCACTGCGTTTGCTTCCTCATCGTCATGGTGACAGAAGCAAGGTGGACTTTATTTCACAGATCAGATAAATGATAAATATATACAGGTGCTTGTAGTGTCTTCTGAGATTTATCTGAATTGATAGCAGTCATTAATTATGGTGCAGTGTAAAAGGCAAGAAGGATGAGATTCCTGCATCATGTAACGTGAGCATCATCGGTTCACACTTTCACTCAAGACTTGTGAAACAGCATCGGCTGAACCTGAAGATCTGTTAATGTCTACAAGGAGTCTGTTCTTATTTTGCTCTCTTTCTCTCACTATTTCATGACGCTGACGGTATTTGAACGTTACTGCGTGGTAAACATGCCACCGTAATGACTCCGTGTGTGTTCACTGATGATATGCAGCAACCACTGACAGAAACCAGACACATGAAGTAATCAAGCCTGATTCACAAAGCCAACAAACCTTATTCATGCTTTCTGGTTTGCTTTATTACTAGGAACATATTTTATGTTTTTTCATATTCTCTATAAGAGAAACTCATTTAAAACGATATATAACCATTGCTCTTTCAATTTAATATGATATTCGGATGGGGGGCGGATAGACGGATGGATGGATGCTTTATATTTCTCTGAATTTATGATGTATAGTTCTGAGGAAAGAATGGGTGATGGGATTGACTATTTTCGGTTCTCTGAATGGATGGAGAGATAAGGGATGATTCATTGATATGTATGGAGGGACTAATGCTTTATGGTTCTCTGCATGGATGGTTGGATTGATGTTTTTTTAATTAACATGTTATGGATAGGGGGCACGGTGGCTTAGTGGCTTAGTGGTTAGCACGTTCGCCTCACACCTCTAGGGTCGGGGGTTCGATTCCCGCCTCTGCCTTGTGTGTGTGGAGTTTGCATGTTCTCCCCGTGCCTCGGGGGTTTCCTCCGGGTGAGTGAATGAGTGTGTGTGTGTGTGCCCTGTGATGGGTTGGCACTCCGTCCAGGGTGTATCCTGCCTCGATGCCCGATGATGCCTGAGATAGGCACAGGCTCCCCGTGACCTGAGAAGTTCGGATAAGCGGTAGAAGATGAATGAATGAATGAATGAATATTATTCAGATTGTATAAAATCATCAGAGTGGTAGTTATTAAGGTCATGCTGAGTTTTGAGTATCCAGTCTACTGACATGATTTAAGATGAGAGGAAACCATGGAATCTAAAGGAAACACAAGGAGAGCTTGAGAAACTCCATGAAACCCTGGAGCTGTCAGCTGGAAACATTATATGCCGCACCAGCATGCAATTTTAATACCACACACAATGACAGAGTGGCAATGCAACCATAACACTTTTAATAATGGCTGTCGATTTCCAGCCTCATGAGCGCTAGCAACACTCGATGTGGGTGTTTCCAGCTGAGAAAAGTTGAACTATCTGCACGTACGGAGTGAAGACAAGTGATCACAAAAGATCACACGCCGTCATATCATACGACACGATACAGATATTTAGTGCTGAGGTTTACACACAAATGCCAAACCTTCATCCAGAATATTTCATTTTATCTGCAAGACATTATTTAGAATGCGAGTTGCTGCACTCACTGATAAAATTATCACCATGGCAACCAGGAGTAGCAACACATACTTGTGATATTGTAGTGCAGTGACTGGCAAATTGCAACAATAAAGGTGAACAAAAATAGACTTTTATAGAAAAGGCCTTTTCCAAATACATTTATGGCAGTCAGCAGACTGTAGGGTCTTAATGTAGCTCATCGTGGCCTTCGCTCACCTAATTAGCTCTTTTTGAATGATAGACTTCCAAAACATTCCACATGTATTATTCATTCTCTACCGCTTATCCGAACTTCTCGGGTCACGGGGAGCCTGTGCCTATCTCGGGCGTCATTGGGCATCGAGGCAGGATACACCCTGGACGGAGTGCCAACCCATCACAGGGCACACACACACACACACACACACACACACACACACACACACACACACACACACACACACACACACTATGGACAATTTTCCAGAGATGCCAATCAACCTATCATGCATGTCTTTGGACCGGGGGAGGAAACCAGAGTACCCGGAGGAAACCCCCGAGGCTTGGGGAGAACATGCAAACTCCACACACATAAGGCGGAGGTGGGAATCGAACCTTACTCTTTCTGTCATACATGAGCACATGGTTGTTCTAAAGCCTACAATTCTTCTACACTACACTCGATGCTCATTAGCGGTGAGTCACTGTCACATCGAGCATCAGTAACTGGCATATGCCACTACAGTTCTGTGAGGCAAATCCCACTGGACTGGATTTAGTGAGTGTGTGTGTGTATGTGGACTTGACATTTGACCTTTTAAAAGGGGTTAAGGTTTAGTGTCATGGTCATGGTCATGGTCAGGGCTGTGGGATGGTATATCGGTTCTCCAGAAACAAGACGCAACATACAGTATATCACAATACATATAAAGTGTATATCATTAGGAGTGACTGAATAGAGATATGTTGGGGCTAATCTGATTTAGGTACAGCAGGTTTAAGCACTGTGCTAGGTTAAACATCTCAGTCATAAAGGTCTGAAATCAAGAACTCACAACGTTTAAGCACCCGAGTGCCACAGCGATCACTTCACTTACTGTCTCAGCCTCGTCCTCAGACCGTTCCATTAACAAAACACTCAGTATATGTAATCCGTTCAATTATTCACAACAATTGTTAAGTGCTGAGATTGTTATTTCATCACTTGATGTTATGTCGTTGCTAACATTTAACCTAACATGCTAATGTGCTAGCTTTCCCATCACACTGTTCTAGCGCTGATACACAGCTAGCTTTTTGCCTGTGGAATGGGTAGTGTTGTGACTCATGTCACTGTGATGAGAGGTTTCCCACTAAAACAGTGAGCTGCTGACTCAACCAACCAGCCAAAATAACGATGTCATATCGTGTCATATTGTGGAGGCCAGGGATATGACTAGGAACAATGATGTCCTTATAATTCTGCTCTGTTATGTATGATCATACTAGATGTTGCATCTTTTGGCACTGCCACATTGCTTTACCTTCACCACCACCACCACACCTCAGCCTCCTGTCTAAGGAAGTCACCAGAGCTCATAGAAAGCTCCTAGTTGCTAGCATGAGTACAGGATAACATGCATTGTTCACATGACACAGAACTCCTGAGAAACAAGATAAGGGTTGAAAATGTCCTCTACCTCTACAGGAATATCAACAGATTCTTCATGCCATCTTCGATCCTTCCTCTCAAACTGTACAGTCAGTTATAGTAGCTTTTGCGCCAACCCTTAAAGATCTAAAAGAGGTCCAATTACATTTTACTGGAAGCTAAGAATCGATATTTTGTAGTGCTTATCCTACGCAGGGTCTACAGGGAACATTAATCCCAGGGGACTCAGGGTACAAGGCAGGTGATACCACAGACAGGGTATCAGTCTATCACATCCAGTCACACACTATGGACTATTTCGAGACGCCAATCAGCCTACGATGCATGTCTGTGGACTGAGGGAGGAAACTGGAGATTCTGGAGGAAAACCTGAAGGGTTCTCACCCAGAGGAACGACCAAACATAAATTTTCTAAGAGGCTGGAACATTTCTCAACAACAGGTTTACTTAGTAAATCATCTCTAATCCCTAACCATCAGATACTGTACCTGGGCTAGATGACATCAAGCGTGTGTCTCAAATTTCTCTTAGGATATAACATGTAGGTTTCTACACTGTACAGATGAATCCTTTACCATTCAAACTAGTCTCAGAAAAGTGTTTTCTGATGGCACTGAAGTGGAGGAATTTAAAGATGATGTCATGCTTACGGGAGTTTATGTCATCCGAAACACACACAGCCGCCTTTCAAGCAGATAAACGAGGCAGTCATGTCTGAATGCATTCATCTAGAAGACAAGAGAGAGAGAGAGAGAGAGAGAGAGAGAGAGAGAGCGCTATGTGCATTTAAAATAGATTGCATTTCCTTAGTCTTACGGCCGCACCGCCTCACACACCGTCGCCAAGCCCGAGAGGAACAGGCCAAGCTTTAATAACATGCCCAGGATTAAGGTCTGCTAACACAGAGTCAGATTCTCTGTTACTTTCTGTGATGGAACAGGAACTCACTCAGAGCTACCTTCCTGCTCAGTGAAGGCAGATTTGCTGCCGTTCTCATCTTATCATGATCTGTAAATAACTGTTCTTATATAATAAATAGTTTAATTCGGATTAGTTTCCTCTTATTCCATAGCAATATGCCAATAATTACAGTTTTTCATGTTTATTTGAAATAAGTTAGTTCTTTATTTACTGTATGTTATGGCAAACTAAAACCAGTGTTGTGTTGTGTTGTGTTGTGTTGTGTTGTGGGGGGCACAGTGGCTTAGTGGTTAGCATGTTCGCCTCACACCTCCAGGGTTGTGGGTTCGATTCCCACCTCCGCCTTGTGTGTGTGGAGTTTGCATATTCTCCCCGTGCCTCGGGGGTTTCTTCCGGGTACTCCGGTTTCCTCCCCCGGTCCAAAGACATGCATGGTAGGTTGATTGGCATCTCTGGAAAATTGTCTGTAGTGTGTGAGTGAATGAGAGTGTGTGTGTGTGTGCCCTGTGATGGGTTGGCACTCCATCCAGGGTGTATCCTGCCTCGATGCCCGATGACACCTGAGATAGGCACAGGCTCCCCGTGACCCGAGAAGTTAGGATAAGCGGTAGATAATGAATGAATGCATGAACTAATGAACTGAATTGTGCTAGTTACTACGAAATAGTAACTAGTTACAGTTACTTCATTCAAAAAGTAACTCAATTACTTTGTTGACACCAAAAACGCGTTACTGTTTTTTTCTTAAGATATAACGAGCATATTTCCAATTAGAGAAACTCGTCTTGCTCTCGCCTCGACTCGCCGTTACTACCGCACATACGTGTATAAACAGAAACACACCCACAGTGCGGCGTCTTCGTGTTTACAGGTTGGCATCCACCGATCCTACACTGCGTCGCTGCTGTAAACAGGTCAGTCTGTAAGCTACACTTCAGCCTAAATGTATTCATTAATAAAGTAACGGACAAACGCAGCGTATGGTAACGCTAACGGTGTTACTTTATTTAAAAAGTAATGCGTTAGAGTATTAATTACTGTCAAAAGTAACTGCGTTACAGTAATGCGTTACTGCCCAACACTGACTAAAACATAGAAACAGTCATCTCCTTCAGCAACTTTTCTTTTGTGGCGTTTTGCCATCATTAAAACCAAACAAATAAAAACAAACAAATAAAAATCAGTCATTTTACAAAGAAACCACAAAGCGTAAAACTCCTTAAAGTCACAGCTCTACTTGTTAGAATGCGCTGACACTGAAGACTCCTTCCGTGAACGTCTCCTAATGGAAAAAAAAAACCTTCACTTTGTTATTGTCATGACTCAGCCCGGACTTTGGCCACGTGCACTTGTTTGTTTATGTTCCTCGTCACATGTCCGCCCCGCCCTCGTCTGTTCCTCCCTGTTTCCACACCCGTTCCTAATTGTATCTGATTGTCTTTTGTATTTAAGTGTGCCGCGTTGCCGATAGCAGCGCGGAATCTACTGTTGTCCTGTCCTGTCTTGAGTCCGTGTCCTGTTTAGTGTTTCTTTTGTTATTAAACCCTGTTTTGTTTTGCTATCCTGCGTTTGGGTCCGCTCCCGTACCCCGTGTCATAACAGTTATATTTTATTCATAAATAAAAAATAAATGGTTGGCAACTTGCAGGATGTGGATGTGGAAAAGGTAGGAAGTGGATGTGTCCTTATTGGAAACTTTGGTGCGTTAACTGTAACTCACTTCCTCACTCAGTATAACAGTGTATTAATATCTATACACTCTGTACTACATGAGAACAACACACACTCTATATTTGAATTCAGGTACTGTAGCAAGTTCATGAAATTGTACTTTTGCAATACTTCCCGTCCCAGCGACTGGCGACTATCAGGTGTCTCCTACATTGGCACCATAACATGAATGTCACCAAATGAAAAGCTAAGAGGATTTAATAAGGTTTAATAACAGTTCAGCAAATAGTCTGACGCCCGAGGGTACCAGAGAGGAGGCAGAGGTTCTGTAATGACAGGAAATTAGAAATCTCTAGACACAGATACAGTAAATACACACGAGTTTGATTTTGCATCTTTTCTTTTTTAAATGCCGAAGAAATAGAAACAGGCTGAATTTTAATATTATATTTTAATATTTACCAGAGCAGCTCATTGTGAGATTTTACGACAGTGATGTTAATCTGCTCTCTGTCCATGGCTGCATGACAGCGGTGTGTCTAAGACGTGGTTTGTCTGTGAAAGTAATTATCTACATAATGGATCTGTAATAGGTCCACGGCGTTCGATTAGCTGCTGCCATGTAGCACTGAATGAGCCATAAATGAGATTTAACACCTTCCTGTCCTTTGTTTTTGCAGCTCTTTTGAATGATGTCATACGGAGGAGCTGGAGGAATCGATGGCTCTGGGTGTATTTAGATCGATCCGATTAAATCCGCTGGCCAGTCAGTGAGTCTGTGATCCAGTCAGACACGGACATCGGTGTCCGATGTATCCTGTGTGTTTGGTTCGGTTCTCTCTGGTCGTCTTTATTAGATCGGATCGGATCAGACCACGGATCGCCTTCATAACTCTGTGAATGCTGAGTTATGAGGCAGAGCTTTATCTTTAGGTCCATAAATGCTTGTAAAATGTCCAGCGCTCCGACTGCACAGAGCGCTTATTAAAAATGCCACAAAACTAGAAATCATAAAGCTCAGCATCAGGATTTATGTCTGACTCTAATACGGAATCAGACTTTTCAACCGCTGCCTTCTTTATAGTCAGGACTTTATTGTTAAAGATAACAACCGACCCAGAGTCCTGACCTCTATTCAGAAAATAATAAAGGACATTAGTGTTTTTTTATGACATCAGGATGCGTCTCATTCACACCAGGCTGCTTACTGGTGTTTAATAAAGTCAGTTTAATAATGAAGATTCTTCCCCTTCGCAGACTCAGCTACAGATACGGTATTAACATCTGCTGAAAAGAGATAATTCCCTCATGTTTAATAAAATAGGAGTTTGATCTCAACAGAACAGTAACCTGTAGTATAAAAATGGTGTATATGAATATAACATTATTTAGGAAAACAAACTAAATAGTTTCGATGGAGATTATAAATATAAATGCTGTTTAAAGGCAGGGTCTCCGATTTTTGAAATCCAATGTCGGCATTTGAAATCACCAAAACAAACACGCCCCTAACCCAAACGGGTCCCACCCCTGTATCGATAGCTCCGCCCCACACATACATACGTAACTCGGGCGACTAACAGAAAGAAACGTGTCTTTATCATAGCTGAAGGGAAGAACAACACGATTGTAGATAAACAAACAAGCAAAAATGCCACACAAGCATCATCATGTAAAGGACAAAGGCATATATTAGTTCTGTGTAACAAAGCAAAACCAACGTTACTCACCTATCGAGAAGGAAAAAAGCGCCTCGGCGTCTTAAGTAAAGTCGGCCACATATTCACAGGTCGGAGTTTCCCGAGTCGATAACTCCTGAGCTAAACGCTGTTACTACACAAAAGGCGGTTGTAGCTGCCTCTCTACATTACTACGATAGAAAAGAGGTGTTATTTGTGTAGTAACAGCGTTTAGCTCAGGAGTTATTGACTCGGGAAACTCCAACCTGTGAATATGTGGCCAACTTCCTGCTCCTTCAGTTCTCTCCAGCGCTGGAAAGCTGATCCTATATTAACACGTCCTACTTCTTGTCCTTATCGTAAGTCTTTCTTCTCTTTCTTTCTTTGTTTTTATCCTCCATGTCAATGTTAAAACCGCTTTCTGCTAATGTCACACATGCGCACCGAACACTCTCCGCCGCATATCGACAAGCCCCGCCCCTTTCTGATCATTGACTACACGTTTGTTTTGAATTTTGTTTTAGATTTTTTTTTATTATTCGTCCCGACTCGGTTTTCTGAAGCGTTTCCCAAAAAATCGGAGACCCCGCCTTTTATAGAATTTGATAAACACCGTAAACGTATAATTGTAAATACGGGTCTAGAGGCTTGGTTTTATATCTAACTTTTATGACCGACGTTACTCCTGATATCCTGACAAACTTACTGTACATTCACATCGAGCAACTAGCTTCAGATGAAAACTCTCACTCTAGTATATTTAAAGATGGAACATATCTTCTGTACCATGAGATGTGGTAGCTTAGCGGTTAAGGTGTTGGACTGTCGATCGGAAGGTCGTGAGTTTAAATCCCAGGTCCACAAACCTGCCACTGCTGGGCCCCTGAGAAACACTCCGTTCTATAACAATGAGATAAAAATATAAGTCGCTCTGGATGACGGCGTCTTAAAAAGAAAATGTAAATTGAATAGAAAGCATTAACACTCGATACCACGTCTTTTCGTTAGGATGCCGCATTAATATTGTAAACTGAGATGAACTATTTTCACCCCCATATTGGTGACAGATCCCGCAGGCTTTGTAATTGCAGGACAGCTCAATTTTTTTTTTAAGACCGCAGCCTCCTTCAGGCCAAGTGTAAGCAGTAATTTTGCATCTCAGGGTTTAATTTACAGATGATTCAAGACTTTATGAGCTGAACTCAAGCAAACAACGGAAAGATTATCCAGTTCGGTCTTGTAAAATACCCACACACGTTCTTGTGCTCGGTTTAGCTCTCACTCACACTCGCTCACTTCTTTGGAGATTCTTTCTCCATAAATAGACAGTTCTCTTGCCTTCTTACTGCTCGCCTTGTGATCCTCGGGAGCAGCCATGCTTGTTGAAGTGAAGAGGAGTTAGAGGAGTTGACATGACAGCAGAGCTTACACATGTGATAAGGCTATTTTTGTAGAGCTACTCCTCTGGAAAAAGCCAACAAACTTGTACTTTTTTAACTGATGCATCGCAAAGCAACAATCCTACTTGTTTTTTTTTTTTTTTTGTTTTTTTTTTGCATTTAGAGCTTATTAGATGTTTACATGAATTCATCTTTAAGCTACAAATTCCAAATGAGAGCTTTACAGCGGTCAGATTGCACTTTGTTTAGAAACCACTACAATCACATGCTGAGGCTTATTGTATTTCTTTTGCTGTGTAATCCAGCTAAGGAGGCGGGGCTTTGAATATCTTTTTTTTTTCTTTCTCTGTGATCCAGCCTTCAATTCATCCCATAAATGTTGTTTGAGCTAACAGAAGAAAGGCAAGAGATCAAAGATTGAGGGAGATGTGCTCTAATGCTCTTCCCCTTCCACAGCTTGAACCATGTCAGCTCTTCCTCTTCCTCTGATTCCTCATCCTCACTGAGATCAGTGTGTGTTTTATATCCTCTCTGAGGGATTTCTCTCTGCTCTCGTTACTCTGTTGATGTAGCGGCGTGTTAAGGAGCTCATTCCAGGGTGAGACCATGTGAAGGGTTGTTTCTAGAAGAAATTATGTGGTATTTCTTTGTAACACACACACACACACACAGACGACGCTTATTGTAAGTGCACTCACACCTCCTCTGTGCTAACGGATGACAGAGCAGTGTTTGCTGCTACTGAGACTCTGTGTGTGTTTGCACCTTTCACTCTAAATTTAGGTTTAAGGGCTTATTGGCTCCCTGCAGGTGATACCATATGTGTGTGTGTGTGTGTGTGTGTGTGTGTGTGTGTGTGTGTGTGTGTGTGTGTGTGTGTGTGCGCGCACGTGCTTATGCTTATGTACTCTTACCCAATTCACTGCATATTTCCACATGAAAATATTTTCAGACCCATAAACATAGTAATACGCAGCTAGTGTAGTACAACAATAATGCTAGTAAAATAGTAGTGTAGTGTTGTGTAGTATTGTGTAGTGTTGTGTAGGTAAGTGTAGTGTAGTATTGTGTATAGTGTTGTGTAGGAAAGTGTAGTGTTGTGTAGGTAAGTGTAGTGCTGTGTAGGTAAGTGTAGTGCTGTGTAGGTAAGTGTAGTGCTGTGTAGGTAAGTGTAGTGCTGTGTACTATTGTGTAGTTAAGTTTAGCATTGTGTAGTTGATTGTAGTTAAGTGTAGTTAAGTGTAGTTAAGTGTAGTGTAGTGTAGATAAGTGTAGTGTAGTGTAGATAAGTGTAGTGTAGTGTTGTGTAGATAAGTGTAGTGCTGTGTACTATTGTGTAGTTAAGTTTAGCATTGTGTAGTTAATTGTAGTGTTGTGTAGTTAAGTGTAGTGTTGTGTAGGTAAGTGTAGTGCTGTGTACTATTGTGTAGTTAAGTTTAGCATTGTGTAGTTGATTGTAGTTAAGTGTAGTTAAGTGTAGTGTTGTGTAGGTAAGTGTAGTGTTGTGTAGGTAAGTGTAGTGTTGTGTAGGTAAGTGTAGTGTTGTGTAGGTAAGTGTAGTGTTGTGTAGGTAAGTGTAGTGTTGTGTACAGTTTAGCATTGTGTACTGTAGTTGATTGTAGTTAAGTGTAGTGTAGTGTAGGTAAGTGTAGTGTAGGTAAGTGTAGTGTAGTGTAGGTAAGTGTAGTGTAGGTAAGTGTAGTGTAGTGTTGTGTAGATAAGTGTAGTGTTGTGTTGAGTTGTGTAGATAAGTGTAGTGTTGTGTAGATAAGTGTAGTGCTGTGTACTATTGTGTAGTTAAGTTTAGCATTGTGTAGTTTATTGTAGTGTTGTGTAGTTAAGTTTAGCATTGTGTAGTTGATTGTAGTTAAGTGTAGTGTTGTGTAGTTCAGTGTAGTGTTGCGTAGGTAAGTGTAGTGTTGTGTAGGTAAGTGTAGTGTTGCGTAGTTAAGTGTAGTGTTGCGTAGGTAAGTGTAGTGTTGCGTAGGTAAGTGTAGTGTTGCTCCACATAGATATTACCTTAGTGTGAACGTAGAATGTGTGTATTTGTTACCGTAAGACGTAGCTAGCAGCGCTGTAGAACCACACAGTATAGCAACATTCAGTGTTTTCTCATCACTCACCCAAAAAAAAAAACATTTAAGGCTCGTTTTTCCACAGAGTTAGCGAGATTACAAGGATTGTCTCTTGAACATTCCACAACATGAAATTTAACAATAAATGAAGCCATAAAAAAAGTATGATGTTTAAGAAAATAAAAAAGCTGAGCAGAGTGTTGCTATTATCTCAGATTATCTCAGACACGTCATGGTAGAATGTGTTATTATTTTAAAGTGGGCCATAATTATTATTTACTCTCGCTACAGAATATTTATACTTAGCAGTAGAACTTTTGGACCTTAGGTCTACTAAAACAGAGTACGACTAAGAGCCCGTATATAATTTTAGAGCTGTAGAAGGATAAGACTTCACATTTCTGTTAATAAATCGTCGAACTTGACAGACAAAGGCGAGTGAGGATCCAAACGCGGTTTGACTTTTTAATAAACCAAAACAAGAAACAGGTAACAGATAAGCAGGCAAAAACAGGGCAGAACAGGAACAGAGACATAACCAGACAACCTATTACGCCAACAACGACTAACACCAGGGAAGTGGACAAGCAGAGAATATATAGGTGACAGGAACCAATGACAAAGCAGAGACAATCCGAGACAAAGACAACACACCTGGAGGAAAGATTGAGTGCAATTAATGTCCATGGTAACAAATAAGTGGGCGGGGCCAACAATTAACAGCAGGGAATGACAGCAGACAGAAACAAAGGAAAACACAGACAGACTCATTACAATAAGTAACTGTTATAAAACACTAATGATGTGGTAGAAATATTGCCAGGCTGTAGTCACATTTTACACCACAGTGCTGTCAAATACTCAAATCTAAAATTGGTGGTTCGTTTTCTTTAACAGCATCTCTGACATTTCATAATCGCATAAATGATTGGTTTATATTAATGTACACACGGAGCACGTTATCATTTCTATACCGACGGTTTGCTCTCGGGGGACCCTCGTCTCGTTCTCGGCCGATCCGTGATGCTAACGTGACAAGAGTGTTTTTTTGTCTTATTAACAGAAACAGGAACTAGCCTTGTATGTGAGTCGCTGTGTTATAAGAGGAATAAAACACTCAAATATTTGCTGTTACATTAACTAAAAATAACAGCATTGCACATGTGACATCGGATTCATTCTTTACTAGTGATGGCCAGTTCGTGAACGAATCGTTCTTTTGAATCGGTTCTTTTAAGTGAACTGGATGAACCGGTTCACCAAATCGGACTGATTCGTTCTAAACAGTTCGCGACTTGAGTCAGCGCTGATCCACAAGTTACTAAAGTTACTCACTTTCAGTCATGTCTGAAAGTCTGTCCGACTCTAAATAAACTAATATCCCGGAGTTATATGTAACTCCTGTACACTGAACTGACATGTTGTGCTGAGAGAACTGTGAGCACGAGCTGTTGCTACTGTGCATGCGTGAATTACTGAACCGATACAGCGAATCATCAGTACACTGAACTGAGAACTGTTTCTTTCGGACGCGTCCGAGAACCGATGAACTAGTACAGCGGAATCATCAGTACACTGAACTGAGAACTGTTTCGGACGCGTCCGACATACTGTTGATGCTGCGCATGCGTGAACCTTCAGAGCAAAGTATACATATTGGGATATGCATAGTAACTAGTCATAGGCTATTAAACATTTTTATAAAAAAAAAATCAATATACGTCACTCAATATATGTCAGTTAATTTTACTATTGACTATTGTGCAGGTTAGTCTGTATTTTTATATGCCGCTTTTTGTAAATTGATGAAGATTAGTTTATTAACTTTATATCTTTAAGACACGTAAAACATCCACGTTTGCACATAAATGCCTGTACTGCGTGTTTTAGTTGCAAAACTTAAATGTAAGAAACGTATTCAACTAAAGTTATGATTACAAAGAACTTTTCGAATCTGTTAAATTGATTGTATTAATGTCTGCCGGCAGCGGGATAATGGAATTTGCGTCATTACGTCATTGTGAATGACGTCATTACGTCAGGACGTAAAAGAACTGGTGAACTGGATTTTTGAACTGGTTCATTAAATCGAACTGTCCGAAAGAACCGGTTCACGGAAAAGAACCGAACTTCCCATCACTATTCTTTACTCATTAGAGGTTATAAATGTTACCACAAGGACTCGTATTTGAATGAACTTTTTTGAAGTTTCCTCTTGCTTTACTTGTGTTCATGTCGATCATCGAATGTTGGTGTTAATATGAAGCTCATACGAAATTAGACATGCATTGAGTTTGTAGTTTCATCACTATTTCTGTTTTTCCTCTACAATACCAGAGGTCTTAAATTCATAGAAAAGATCAGTTAGGTTTTTATTATTTCCACGAAGATGTTTATATCTTCAGGGTAAATGTTGATATCAAACCCATTTCTGCTCTCAGACGCTCCAAGTGTTTGTTCATCTAAATAGCAGCACGTCTAAAAACACACTGAAAGAACAACGGAGTCCTGATTTATTTTAGATCGGACTCACGGTTTGTTTACACTGATTTGCCAGCCTAGTGTTTGAACACGTTGTTGTTCTTGTTCTTTCTGCTGCTCCCTGTTGGAGGTCACTACGGTGGATCATCTGGGTATCACTTGCTTTGGCTCAGGTTTTCTGTCAGATGTCCATCCTGATGCAACCCTTCCATTATATCTGTACTTGGGACTGGCATTGAGAGTTATTATTAAAACACTTACAAAATATTGGTTCTCTGTGTAAAATCTGTCAAGATTTTTTATTGCGGTTGAAATGTATCTGCATGAATCAAGCTCCTTCCTCTCTGTGAACATTTCTCCAAGACCCTTCTTTCTTTCTGCTTTGCTCAGTGTTGTTCACAGTGCTGGTGCCATCTGTCTCATTCTGTAAGCATTTACAGATAAAATCAAGGTCATGTGTGAATAATTGCACTATTCAACATGCTTTGTGTGTGCACCGCTATGAAGGGGGAAAAACAAACAAACAAACAAACAAACAAACAAACAAAAAAAATCAACCCTCACCTCTAAACAAAGCTCCACTTTTGGTGAGCCAGCCAGGAGTAGAAAAGACTCAAATGAAGGACATTTGGAAACTAAAAAGAAAAAAGCTGGTACAGGCTGTGGTTATATTATATCCACCACTCTCAGGGAAAAAGAAGGACAAAACTGAACTGATGCCTGTTGTTACTGTAGGTATGTAGAATCATATGTACATCTTTCCTATCTTCAGTACTTTTTCTTACCTATATAGACATATGTACTGTAAAATTTGAAAAATATACACGATATATTTACATTTTTGTGGAACTGATGCATGTTAAAGGTTCTACAGTGAAGAATAAAACCCCCAGTGATGAGCACAGGTACAGTCTTCTGTCTAAAAAGCATCCGTGGATGCAAAAGTCATTTAAAACACCGACATTGTAGTTTGGAAATATTTCTAGAATGAATGTATACACCGAATTATGCATATGTATTCATGACTGTCAAGATACTTTGCATTGAACTACCTTTGAATTGGAATCTATCTTATTGTATAGAGACTTTTATACCTCTGGTCTAAGCCTCTATTTAACCTGCAAAACTGTGCATAACCTTGCTGTATAAAGCTCTGCTGCTACATATAACCAAACAAGAGTTTTCTTCTGTGAAGCCCCTCAGACCCGTCGAGGTGTGCATGACTCTGAAGGCGGCTTGGCACTAAGTGGAGGATTTAGAAGGTTGGAAGGTTTCTACTGTGGTATGTGAGAGATAAGGAGTAACATTAATCTCCAGACCTCCACACCTAAGGATATGCAGGGAGGGTGTGTGTGTGTGTGTGTGTGTATGTGTCTGTATGTATGTATGTGTGTGTGAGAGAGGAGGGGGGGTAGTATACATGGAACATGTCTTTGTGGAAACTAATTACTGAAATGTTCATTATATGCTATATTACGTTCATCCCTTTGTCTAAAAATTATGAATAATAATAATAATAATAATAATAATAATAATAATAATAATAATAATAATAATAATAATAATAATAATGAAAGCCTTTGTCGTCGTATTTACTGAATACAATGGAATTACGAAATCACTCCTGCCTGGTGTTTAAAACACCACCAAACAAATGAGCGAAGAGCCGAAGCATCCATTTGATTCGCCATGTTATATAAATCAATTATAACCTTGTGGGGACCTCAAAATATTCCCCTAAAGAAAATGTGTGTGTGTGTGTGTGTGTGTGTGTGTGTGTGTGTGTGTGTGTGTGTGTGTGTGTGTGTGTGTGTGTGTGTGTGCATTCATGTCCATGTGCTTTAGCCCTTTGTAAATGATATCAATTATTAATTATGACTTGTGGAGATCTTTCTTTAGTTCCTATAAAGATAAGAATGTGTAAGAGAGGAAAGAAACAAATATTATTATTTAAATATTTGATTATTGAAATGTTAAATGTACAGTATTGTAGGATTACAGTAAGTGTTTTTATTCCTCTGGATAAGATCTATTGCCTTGTTTGGTTCCCATTAAAAAAAGGAAAGGAAAGTGTGATCTTTGTGTTATAAAAGTGTGCACTGATTGCCTGTTTGTGTGTGTGTGTGTGTGTGTGTGTGTGTGTGTGTGTGTGTGTGTGTGTGTGTGTGTGTGTATTGTCAAGGCCAGTGCTTTATCAGTAAAGTGCAGAGAGATAAACTGATGAAGTGAAACTGACATTTAGAGCCACACACACACACACACACACACACACACACACACACACACACACACACACACACACACACACAGAGAGAGAGAGAGAGAGAGAGAGAGAGAGAGAGAGAGAGAGAGAGAAGACGACACAGGAGAAGCTAGTAGGACAAACAGTGGAGAAAAAAAAAAGAAAGAAAGAAAAACAGTCACCACCTGATGTAGGCCTGGGAGAGACTCGTGAGACAGGAGAGAGAGTAAATATGAGAGGAAAGACTGAAATAAACATTTGAACTGCTGCCATCAAATAAATCTCGTTAATATCGATACGAATGCGATACCGCATAAACCGAAGACCTCTTAATTACTGATCAAGTATGAAATGAATCAGTGGGTTTCAGACGCATCTCTAATCCAAAAGTTCCACGGTTTATTTCACTCGGGTCCTTGTGTGGCTAATGCGGCGTTCCACTAAAGCTTGGAATTTCTACTTGAAACAGATTGGAATTAAAATGTGTGTTAGATGCATTCTTGTCTGGTGTGTGGTCCATTCCATCCATCCATCCATCCATCCATCCATCCATCCATCTGTCAGTTATTAGGTACTAAACTTACATTTACAGCATTTGGCAGAAGCACTTATCCGGTCACTTTCATTCTCAGGGGCCCAGCAGGGGCTGCTTGGTGGCCCTGGGAATAGAACTCATGACATTTGGATCAGTAGTACAGTACAACACCTTTTCCTCACTACAATAGAAATGTAAGAAAAAAGAGAGAAAATTGACTTAATAATCAGTCACAGAATATAGCTTGACGCCGACTCGGTCGGATTACGACGCCGACTAAAAACGTGTGAAATGTGAGCACACGTGCTACGTGAACTCATGCATGGAGTTTAATGCAGCTCTCACTTCTTTATGCCGTCCTTTCTTACTTTATACTCGTCACAACTAATCCCCTCTCTCTCTCTCTCTCTCTCTCTCTCTCTCTCCTCGTCTCCGAGTTCTTTGCTCCCCGAAGTTGTGATGCAGTGGA
Source organism: Tachysurus fulvidraco (assembly GCF_022655615.1). Taxonomy (NCBI): domain Eukaryota; kingdom Metazoa; phylum Chordata; class Actinopteri; order Siluriformes; family Bagridae; genus Tachysurus; species Tachysurus fulvidraco. Next base: position 2,433,413 of record NC_062520.1, on the reverse strand, counting down.
GCGCTAATGATTAAGACTTCGTCCTAAACGGTACAACAAGGACACGGCGAGAGCGAGCGAGTCAGACTACAGGATGTCAGGTGCTGTTGCATCGTTGACTACAGGGACAATAAACCATGACTGTTTCTCTTTTTTTTTTGTTCTCTCAGGCGGTCAGGACTAACCCCATTTCCCATAAGCCTCTGAACAATAGCAGGCTTTAATCTCGTCTTTCAAAAGCAGGATTTCAGAGGAAATGGAACACACACTGTGCTGAAAATACTTAACACATTTCATCGCTTTTATTCAGGTATTTTATTTTACACATTATTGCTAAAGCGATTCATTTTTTTTTTACTTTATTCTGCTGCTCTTTAAAAACACAGTGTTAGGAATCGACGACGCTGTCGGGTCCTGGATGCCGATTGGTCAGAAAGTGTTGATTAGTTTACTATAACAGCAGCTCTGACAGTAGCGCAGGTTTATTTTAAGGCTAATGTTCTTATAGCTTATCGTTTCCATAGTAACAGCTCATACACATGGATGTGTGAAGCAAAATAGAATAAAAGTCTGTGTGTAAACATTTTCTGTGAGAAGAAATGTGTTTGTGTGTCACAGGGCTGTCAGGTGTCACGCATTGAGAGTGACAGTCCGTCATGTCGGTCTTTTCTCACGCCCCCCCCCCCCACACACACACACACACACACACATTCGTCGTATTTCTCACGCAGAATACCTTTTTGACTATTTATCATATATTTAATAAGCCACGGCGCCCAAAACGTATCAGTCTGCACCGCCGTCTCTATGGAAACGGGCAGGAATCGAGCGCGTCTCCTCTGGAGTTCTTAGTCGAGCCTGACACTTATCAGCCAATCAGATAAAGAGGCTACACAACAGCCAATCAGAAAACAGCACTGTTGTAACTGGGTAAGATTTAACGCAACAACCAGTGGAAAAAAACAACATATACATTAGTGAGGGTATTTTCGATGGTCGGTTTGAACAAAACCTGGACACGAAACAGCTCGTCTCTGGACGGGACATTGTCCTCAATCATGTCCCTAAAAATGTCTGGGCTTGTGCTGAACTGTTTTATATGGGAGCAACATTACACATGATAAAGGAGTCCAAAAAGAGGTCACGCTTGTGTGCCTTAAAATCTTGAGAGCCCTGGTATCATGTCTAAGAGGAGTCTCCAGTGTCACACTAATAACTAGCACATCCAAGGGCTAGGCTAATGCTAGACACGTCAAGGAAAGCTTAAAAATAAAAACAAAAGCTAAACAAACTGCAAACAGAGCATCAGATAAAGTGAAAACTCGCTAAGCTACAACAACGATAACAAGCTACTTACATTCGTAGATGGAGCTGAGCTGAGAGTTTGGTTTGTCCACCGTTTTGTCAGTAGGATAGTCAGAGGAACAGAGTCGCTGCTCAGCACACTGATTAGTGAACGAGGGAGCTGATTGAGACAAAGCCTGGAACCTTTAACAACTAGTTTAGCTCAACAACCAAAGAGTAGAAATTCAGATCATTTCAGGATGACTGACAGGAAAATAGAAAACATGTGAGAACAATGAAGGGAGGAAATGGAACAGACAACAGATGGAAAACCAAGAGAGTGCCATCTGGTGGTGTGGGAAAGAAATCTACTACTATAAAGTATGACGTGGATTGCTGAGGAATAAGAGGAATAAAGCACTTCAGGATGTACATTCATTCATCTCCTACCGCTTATCCACACTTCTCGGGTCACGGGGAGCCTGTGCCTATCTCAGGTGTCATCGGGCATCGAGGCAGGATACACCCTGGACGGAGTGCCAACCCATCACAGGCCACACACACTCTCATTCACTCACACACACACACACACTCACAATTTTCCAGAGATGTCAATCAACCTACCATGCATGTCTTTGGACCGGGGGAGGAAACCGGAGTACCCGGAGGAAACCCCCAAGACACGGGGAGAACATGCAAACTCCACACACACAAGGTGGGAATCGAACCCCCGACCCTGGAGGTGTGAGGCAAACGTGCTAACCACTGAGCCATCAAGATGTTCAGTTAGAAGAAAATAATCTATGACTCTGCTTCATCCCACCATCATGCTGATTATTTTAACAGAAGAACATCCTCACTTCCAGATTTATTAGAAATGGCAGAACTTTTATTTGCAATGTCACCGTAACGTTATGATTCACCCATTTAAACATTCAGACAATGTTTGATCTAGATGATCAACATGATCAGCACACAAGGACACACACACACACACACACACACACACACACACACACACACACACACACACACACACACACACAGAGTAATTCTAACTCATCTTGCTGGCTGACTCTGACTGATTGAACTGTTAATGGAAGAACATTTGCTCCAGCGGTGTGTGTGTGAGAGCAGCGTGACTCTCTCTATAGAGGCAGAAGCTGAGGTTCTGCTCGGGTTTAAACCCCTCAGATCAACTGTATCAAACAACTGTGTGTGTGTCTGTGTGTGTGTGTGTGTGTGTGTGTGTGTGTGTGTGTGTGTGTGTGTGTGTGTGTGAGAGAGAGAGAGAGAGAGAGAGAGAGAGAGAGAGACGCTGCAGATAAAATTGATATTGCAATGAAAAGAGGAAGAAGAAAAAAATGAATAAGAAGATTCTTTCTTTGCTTTATTTATTAATGCATATGTGTAGAAAGAGGCTTAAAAGGGTTTAAATTTTAAATATCTTGAAATATATTCAAGATGTTGTCACTTAGGGGAGCACGGTGGCTTAGTGGTTTCTCCCTGTGCCTCGGGGGTTTCCTCCGGGTACTCCGGTTTCCTCCCCCGGTCCAAAGACATGTATGGTAGGTTGATTGGCATCTCTGGAAAATTGTCCGTAGTGTGTGAGTGTGTGAGTGAATGAGTGTGTGTGTGCCCTGTGATGGGTTGGCACTCCATCCAGGGTGTATCCTGCCTCGATGCCCGATGACGCCTGAGATAGGCACAGGCTCCCCGTGACCCGAGACGTTCGGATAAGCGGCAGGAGATGAGTGAGTGAGAGAGTGATTAGACTGTAAGGAAAGTGTGTCATTAACACGGACACAACATTCAGTGTCCCACGTCAAAGACACACACTAGAGATATAAATGAAGCACCAGAGCGGGAGGTTGTGTTGAACTGAACTGAATGGGAGATGAGGGTGATGGATGAAGACAGCTGTCAGAAATATGAGAAAGTGTAAATGATGGAGAAGAGAGAAGAGGAAGAATGTCTTCACAGAGAAACCGTGGATGAGCGCTTTATTATTTTCTCTTTGCTGTGGAAGTGTGGCCTTGTATGGACATTCAGTCATCTTCAGTTTGAATCAGATTATCTATAAAGCTGGGGGAGAAGGTCAGAGAGAGGGAGGATGAGAGAGAGAGAGAGAGAGAGAGAGAGAGAGAGAGAGAGAGTAGATGGAGCATGTGGCAGGTTTTATTCTACACATCTATCGTTCGGTTAAGGTGCAGTGGGCGGCTTACAGGAAAATGCCTGTAATGCTTTAGATGTCAAACGACCTAATCAGAGATGTCGGACATGACGGCAGGAATGTGAGCGATTGTATGGACACATGGCCTGAGCGCTTTAATCATCATGAGAATTTCTTTTCGCCTCTTTTCCTCTCCATCATGTTTTAAACATTTCCAGCAGCTCTGCTCGTCTCCTCGGTTCGCTCTATAGTCAGAGTCTACAGCGTCTTATACTGTCTGTAGTGTCAGTTAGTAAGGGTTAAAAAAAGGGGAAAAGGGGCCAAAAAGGAACCCCTTGTGATTTACAGTGGACTGTATTAGGTGATTTGTGATGGATACATTAGTGAGATCAGCACATGATGCAGGTTTTATTTAGTAGAGATTCATCTATTGCCCTTGTAGTACTGTTCTCTAACCACAAGTAAAGAAGTTGCTCACCAGAAACCTGACCCAGGTGGGACTCGAACCCACGATCTTCAGCTCCGGAGGCTGACGCCTTATCCATTAGGCCACTGGGCCTGCCTGATACAGAGGTTGATTTTTGAGGCCTTCAGAGATCTACACAGACTCAGACCTTTAGGAGATTAATGGTGTCTTTATGTTCATTCTAGCTCAGAGATTTACATCACAGTGAGTTCTTCATGTCTGTGATTTCAGTAGACCTTCAATAGACTTCAGTAACACAGGAAACATTGGTGTGAAGGTGTGAACTGATGGAAAGGTTTTGCTGCTAAAGCTGGGTCACATGCAGGGTTTCCCACAGCACTTTGCAGTTCGGGCGGACCGCCTAAGCTGGGAAGCCCTACTGACTTAACTACAAAAAAATTCCGCTGCACAAACGGCCGTCAAGTGCATCCCGGAGAATAGCGCGGACGTGCTTCACACCGTGAGCGGACACACGCTTCACACGGGTGAAATGAGAGAAAGACGTGGTCCGTCACTGTCTGAAGGATAAGTAGCCAGTTGATAAAAGGCGTGTCCGTGAGAACTGGAAGTGGACTTATGTTTGGGGTTTATTTAAGCCTGTTATTGTATTCGTCTATAGTTCTTGCGGATTTAAAGTAAGTTAGCTGTGTTTTTGTTGTTTGAGTTCTTCACCTGCTAGCTAGGTTGTTTTTAATAACTGTTAAACGTAGTACAGAGTGTGTCGTGTATCGGCTTCCTGTGAATCCCACAAGCCAAACGCGGCCTGGTCCGAGCTGCCTCCGTGTTGCTGGGGTTTTATTTTAGAGGCTAGAACTTTGTTCGGTGTAGCAGATAAAGTTTGACTCCAGCGGTCGATGTCTTATCAATTAGGCCACTAGGCCACAGAAGATTGTGCTGCGGGAAACACATTACAGTCCTGTTATCGCTCAACCAACTAAAACAGACCGAGGATAATTCCTTTACTCGTCATTTTACACAGGAAATCGGTGACCCCGTAACATACGTCATGCTTTTTAAAACAAAACACTACAACGTAAGCTTCCTCGTCACCTGTCCGTCATGTAGTAAACTTCTCTAGAAGCCATTCTGATCTCCTGGATGTCTTCTGGCTCATTCTCCCGAGAGGCACATTTAAAAAAACAACACACTAGATCAGATCGGAGCAGATCAGATCAGATCAGACACTGAAGACAAAACATCTACAGACACGTCTAACATGTTAAACGGGAGCTCGGAGAACATGGAGCCGGTATGTGTTTCCTCCAGCGTCTCATTAGTATCAGAGTTTACACGAATAGGCCTCCAGAGACATAAAATCACAGTGATGACGGTGGTAAAGCCTGGTTTCTTTCTCACACACACACACACACACACACACACACACACTACACCCTACACACACACACACACACTACACCCTACACACACATACACACACACACATACTACACCCTACACACACACACACACACACACACACACACACACACACACATACTACACCCTACACACACATACACACACACACACATACTACACCCTACACACACACACACACACACACACACACACACACACACACACACACACACGCTGTAGAAGTAATTAGATCCCGGTTCCTGCAGCAGATGAACACAAAGACACAGGACCAGTCTGCCACTGCACAAGTGGGAAAAGTGGAAGCTCAATGTGTGTGTGTGTGTGTGTGTGTGTGAGAGAGAGAGAGAGAGAGAGAGAGAGAGAGAGAGAGAGAGAGAGAGAGAGAGAGAGAGAGAGAGAGAGAGAGAGAGAGAGAGAGAGAGAGAGAGAGAGACTTTCAGAAGTGCTTGACTTTTGAGCTCAGAGGTAATTAGATGTTTAAGTGATGTGAACTGACACATTCTCCCTGACACAGTATTTGATGCATTACATTGAGCTCATCAGATTTGGTCATCACATATCGAGCATGAGCAAATCTTTTGTTCCTTGGTTTTTTAATGAACCTTTGGACACCTGCAGAATCTACAAAACCTCCGTCGACTATTTTCTCCCTCGCATTCTTCTTCTCACCCGGTGCAGAGCGGTTCAAGGTGTTAGAAACAGTCTGAAGAAAACAGGAGCTGAGTCCTTAACCGTATCGCTGCACAGAGACAAATGTGTGGCTCAGAACAGTTGGTATGGAACTACTAGATGTTTTTCAGGTCGCCATGGAAACCCGGGTGGCCGGGGATGTTTTTCGGCTCCGACGTGCGATTTAGTGTGAAACGCTTTTAATTACACGGATGTGTACGTGTGTAACACTTAGTCATGCCCTTCACTTCTCAGGTTATTTTAACAGTCCCAGAATCTTACACTGATGAGTCAAGTGTTTTTTACTACAAATAAGCGAACAGAAAAATCTAGAAAGACAACACAAAATATCGGTCATTGAAATCAGAGGCTGTGTTTGTGTGTAAGCCAATGACCTCCTACTCGTGTATCTTCTGTCCCATTCTCTAGAGGTATCGAGGGATTAAGTGTTGTTCCAGCAGATGTTCTGGTCTCTCTGATACAGGGATACGGACTGGGATACAGAGGTCACGTTCAGACCCAAAGCTTAAAACACTAATTGTGTATCACTCCACTGAGACTCCTGATAAACAAACAAACAAACAAACAAACAAATAAATATATATTTTTTAATTAATTAATTAATTAACTAATACATTATTATTATTATTATTATTATTATTATTATTATTATTATTATTATTATTATTATTATTATAGGGCACACGGTGGCTTAGTGGTTAGCACGTTCGCCTCACACCTCCAGGGTTGGGGGTTCGATTCTCGCCTCCACCTTGTGTGTGTGGAGTTTGCATGTTCTCCCCGTGCCTCGGGGGTTTCCTCCGGGTACTCCGGTTTCCTCCCCCGGTCCAAAGACATGCATGGTAGGTTGATTGGCATCTCTGGAAAATTGTCCGTAGTGTGTGTGTGAATGTGAGAGTGTGTGTGTGCCCTGTGATGGGTTGGCACTCCGTCCAGGGTGTATCCTGCCTCGATGCCCGATGACGCCCGAGATAGACACAGGCTCCCCGTGACCCGAGAAGTTCGGATAAGCGGTAGAAGATGAATTATTATTATTAATTATTGTGATTTGATTAGACAGACCTTCGTTTCACTGCACCTTTTCCACCACCTTTATTTTATCTTTTGTGAGGTAAAGAACTCGAGGAAAGCAAATAGCATGTATACAAGGTGTCCTGACTCGTGAACATGACCTGTTTAAGATTTTATCCCACTGTCACTTTCTGGTCAGAAGATGTCGATTTATTTATCGTCTAATACATTATCTTGTCTATATTAAGAGCCCCGCTTGACATCTGTAAGGAGAAACGAATGTGGAAGGAGTCTCCAGTGTCAGCACTTTGTAACAGTCAGAGGTAAAGATGGAACATCTTCAGGACAGAGGAGTTTACACTTCCTTGTGGTGTCTCAGTACCATGACAAGCTGCAATTTTTGCATCTATAAGCATAAAGAAAAAGAATAATTCGAATAATATGTACGATCCAGATGTCTCTGTGCTGATAGTGTTTATTTATCGGTGCATACAGCAGTTTTCTCCCACAATTCTTTGTTTCACAGTTTCTGTTGTTTCAGTAAGAGCTGAATTGCTGGAATTATCTGTAATATCATATAATAAGATTTTAGCACTTGTTTATTTGTGATGCTTTAGTGAGTTTTCATGTATCTCGGGATTATTGTGTATAAATTTACCCACGTGCTCGATAGGATGATATCGAACGTTATAACGCTCTCGATGATGTACGGAGTCACAGGGCAAAACTTTAATTCTAAAGTATAGATGTAGCTCTGTGGGGGGCACGGTGGCTTAGTGGGTAGCACGTTCGCCTCACACCTCCAGGGTCAGGGTTTGATTCCCGCCTCCGCCTTGTGTGTGTGGAGTTTGAATGTTCTCCCTGTGCCTCGGGGGTCTCCTCCGGATACTCCGGTTTCCTCCCCCGGTCCAAAGACATGCATGGTAGGTTGATTGGCATCTCTGGAAAATTGTCCGTAGTGTGTGAGTGAATGAGAGTGTGTGTGTGCCCTGCGATGGGTTGGCACTCCGTCCAGGGTGTATCCTGCCTTGATGCCTGATGACGCCTGAGATAGGCACAGGCTCCCTGTGACCCGAGGTAGTTCGGATACAAGTGGTAGAAAATGTGAGAGTGAGAGATGTAGCTCTTTGATGATCTGAATTCATTAGACTAGATGAGGGTCTGATCTAAATACACTCTAGCTTTAGCCTTCATCTGGTAGCAAGAGTTCTTTTGTCAGTTCTCTAAAGCACTATTCGGACGGGATTAGTTTTACGTGGGGACGTGGAGTAATGCGATTTTACCTCAGGACGTCTGTAATATTAATTGGCCAATTCGCACGGGACAAGACATCTCAGTAAAACTAGCAGAAGTGGGAGGGGTAACTCGCTTTACGAACCACAGTAACCTCCTTGTCGTCATGTGCGTATGACGTCGCTTCCTGTTATCACGTGCGCAAACAGACAACATGGCGCCTCCATGCTTAAAAAAACTACTTTTAAACAGGAAATGACGGAATTTTGCCGTACATATTTACAGCGGGTCTTTTCGGACGGGATCAGTATTACCTGAGGTCATTTTTCCGGACCTTTTTACAGAAGGTAAAAGTCTCCGTAATCTTTACTTTACTTTATCTTTACTTACGGCTTGTTTTCAACCTTCCTAAGTTCTCCACACCACCACACCACAGCGATCCTTCCACTCGCTTTCGGTATCTGAACACATCAGATTCAAAACACTGATGCTTGCCTACAAAGCCAAAAACTGTCAGGCTCCCTCTTACCTCATCACTCCTCATGAACAGTGTTTTAGACTCATGGTACCTTAAGTATGTAACCTACTGACCCAGACTTAATGTATCCGATGATAGAGACTTAATAAGCACATCTGTACGTTGATCTGGATAAGAGTTTGCCAAATGATGTAAATGTTAACTGAGGTGGGACTCAAACCCACAATACTCAGCTCCAGAGGCTTAAGGCTCTAAGGCTTTACATATTACACTAAAGGGCCACATAAAGAGGATTGGTGGATTAATACAGCTACATCTTCTCTAAGGAGTATGTTTCGTTGTGTGTATTTCTGAGTAGGAGTGAGTATATGGTGTGTGCGGTGTGTATGAATGTGTACAGTGTATAGTGTGCTGACCGTGTATATGGTGTTTATATGGTGTGTATAGCGTGTATAGTGTGTATATAGTGTGTATGAATGTGTACAGTGTATATGAGTGTGTATAGTGTGCTGACCGTGTATACTGTATGGTGTTTATATGGTGTGTATGAGTGTGTATAGCGTGTATGAGTGTGTATAGTGTGTATATGGTGTGTAAAGTGTGTACAGTGTGTATGGTGTGCTGACCCTGTATATGGTGTTTATATGGTGTGTATGAGTGTGTATAGCATGTATAGTGTGTATATGGTGTGTATGAGTGTGTATAGCATGTATAGTGTGTATATGGTGTGTATGAGTGTGTCTAGCATGTATAGTGTGTATATGGTGTGTATGAGTGTGTATAGCATGTATAGTGTGTATATGGTGTGTATGAGTGTGTTTAGCATGTATAGTGTGTATATGGTGTGTATGAGTGTGTATAGCATGTATAGTGTGTATATGGTGTGTATGAGTGTGTTTAGCATGTATAGTGTGTATATGGTGTGTATGAGTGTGTTTAGCATGTATAGCGTGTATATGGTGTGTATGAGTATGTACAGTGTGTATAAGTGTGTACAGTGTGTATGGTGTGTACAGTGTATATGGTGTGTACAGTGTGTATGAGTGTGTACAGTGTGTATGGTGTGTATGGTGTGTACAGTGTGTATGGTGTGTATGGTGTGTACAGTGTGTACAGTGTGTATGGTGTGTATGGTGTGTACAGTGTGTATGGTGTGTACAGTGTGTATGGTGTGTATGGTGTGTATAGTGTGTATGGTGTGTACAGTGTGTATGAGTGTGTATATGTGTGTATGGTGTGTACAGTGTGTATGAGTGTGTACAGTTTGTATGGTGTGTACAGTGTGTATGGTGTGTACAGTGTGTATGAGTGTGTACAGTGTGTATGGTGTGTACAGTGTGTATGGTGTGTACAGTGTGTACAGTGTGTATGGTGTGTATGGTGTGTACAGTGTGTATGGTGTGTACAGTGTGTATGGTGTGTATGGTGTGTATAGTGTGTATGGTGTGTACAGTGTGTATGAGTGTGTATATGTGTGTATGGTGTGTACAGTGTGTATGGTGTGTACAGTGTGTATGAGTGTGTACAGTGTGTATGGTGTGTACAGTGTGTATGGTGTGTACAGTGTGTATGAGTGTGTACAGTGTGTATGGTGTGTACAGTGTGTATGAGTGTGTACAGTGTGTATGGTGTGTACAGTGTGTACAGTGTGTATGAGTGTGTACAGTGTGTATGGTGTGTACAGTGTGTATGGTGTGTACAGTGTGTATGAGTGTGTATGGTGTGTACAGTGTGTATGGTGTGTATGGTGTGTACAGTGTGTATGGTGTGTACAGTGTGTATGGTGTGTATGGTGTGTATAGTGTGTATGGTGTGTACAGTGTGTATGAGTGTGTATATGTGTGTATGGTGTGTACAGTGTGTATGGTGTGTACAGTGTGTATGAGTGTGTACAGTGTGTATGGTGTGTACAGTGTGTATGAGTGTGTACAGTGTGTATGAGTGTGTACAGTGTGTATGGTGTGTACAGTGTGTATGAGTGTGTATATGTGGTGTTCAATGTTGCATTGTTTTGAGGTCATTAGATTTCTTTAACTGGGTCGTGCTCGTGTTCATAGCCAGAGCTAAAAATACCCTAAATACTCTACATCTATTCATCTCTCTTCTGAGATACTCAACCACAACATGGACCAAAACAGATGTTCACTGTTCACTGTATCCTGTGTTAATAAAGTTCTGTTTGAGGATAAAGTCATGAACTGGGATCTGTTTGGAAAAAAGTTTGAAATTTGAGCAGCGCATTTCTTTCATCACAGTCCAAGCTTGGTGGACCTGGGGATTGAACCCATGACCTTCTGATCAGTAGCCCAACACCTTAACCTCTGAGCTATCACATCCCCATTGTTGCAAGAATCATCAAATCAGATAGTGTAGAACTCCATCACATACTGTATTTATAATGATGTTATGATGTATGCTCCGCCTTGTGTGTGTGGAGTTTGCATGTTCTCCCCGTGCCTCGGGGGTTTCCTCCGGGTACTCCGGTTTCCTCCCCCAGTCCAAAGACATGCATGGTAGGTTGATTGGCATCTCTGGAAAATTGTCCGTAGTGTGTGTGTGAGTGAATGAGAGTGTGTGTGTGCCCTGTGATGGGTTGGCACGCCGTCCAGGGTGTATCCTGCCTCGATGCCCGATGACGCCTGAGATAGGCACAGGCTCCCCGTGACCCGAGAAGTTCGGATAAGCGGTAGAAAATGAATGAGAGTGAGAGAGAGAGAGTGAGTGAGTTATGATGTATGCCCGATAATTCAGCAGAACTGAACTAGTTGTGATATGAATAAGTTGCGTTAACCAGCCTGAGAGAGATTTAGGGGTCCAAGCACTATTTCTCTTTTGTGAAAAAAAGGTATATAAGTTTATATGGAAACAACATTTATTAATGTGCACATATTTGGTCTTTCTGCTCTTTTATATTTAGAACACATCACATCAAACCTCCAATCAGGGAGCAATTAGCTTAATGACAATGTTCTCACAAGTTATGCGACTGGGTTCACAATCTACATGACTCAGGTGGGACTCAAACCCACAACCCCCAGAGAGTAATGATATCACTATTAGTCCACTAGGCCACAGAGCAGCATATCCATTCAGCACAGTCCAGAGTTAGTGTCTATCAGGATGTCCTTGTAACTCCATTACGCTGCTCTGTTGATCTGATGTGTAGATGAAGTTAATTTTATTGCTGTGTGTTGTTTGTGATGTCCACTACACAAATACATTTCGGTATTAGGTTCTATTTATACCACTGTTGGACCTCTGGATATTCTTCTGTCAAGCTTTACAAGGTTTCTGTTCTACAAACGCTATTTGGCCTATTTTATGGTCTCACTGGACTTTCGTAGTACTGTACCATGTTCATGTCGATCTCTTCGGATGCTGATAATACGATCTACACCGACTGTAATGTGGAGCTTTTACTCTAGTGAGACATTAGAGAGTTCATTTAACGCTATGCCGCTCTATCGTACAGGAATTTTATTCATTTGAGACTCCTACATCAAGGAAACTCAAATTTCAGGTCTCAACATGTTCTCTGATCTCCCAGTTGTACAGTAATTATGACTTGGGGACTCGTTTATGTGTAACTTTGTATCTGACAGCACGTGAAGGCTAAATAATCCAACGCATTCGCTGGATAAAACTGAAGATCCTGAATCAGAACATTGAGATGTTTTCCTTCCTCTAACTCATCCAGATCAACCGAGTTCAGGCTTGTAAATTATCTCAGCTAAGCTATGAGCAGGTAAACACAGAACTGTGAAAGGACATGGTTTTCCAGGACCAGAACTGTCTCTTTTATTCATTCATTCATTTTCTACCGCTTTATCCGAACTTCTCGGGTCACGGGGAGCCTGTGCCTATCTCAGGCGTCATCGGGCATCGAGGCAGGATACACTCTGGACGGAGTGCCAACCCATCACAGGGCACACACACACTCTCATTCACACACTCTCATTCACTCACACACTACGGACAATTTTCCAGAGATGCCAATCAACCTACCATGCATGTCTTTGGACTGGGGGAGGAAACCGGAGTACCCGGAGGAAACCCCCGAGGCACGGGGAGAACATGCAAACTCCACACACACGAGGCGGAGGCGGGAATCGAACCCCCAACTCTGGAGACGTGAGGCAAACGTGCTAACCGCTAAGCCACCGATCATCAATCAACCAATTAATTAACCAAACCAGTCAATCAAACACTCAATCGATCAAGTTTGTATGTTATATAAATTCTCTAACTATGATAAATGACAGAAAAATTAATTATACAAATAGAATTATAAAGCTGAAACATTTTAGCGTGTGATGTATCGACACATGGAATCATTCTTCCGATAAAGGATAAATCTAAGGTTACTTGAGCTTTCGGTAGACACAACGCAGTGACCCAGGTGGGACTCGAACCCACAATCTCCAGCTCCGGAGGCTGACGCCTTATCCGTTAGGCCACTGGGCCATACGAAGCTGTGAGTGAGGGAGCGAGTGAGGTATTTATTTCCTGGATTGTGTCTGTGTTTATTTATTTATTTAAGAATATGTTACAGTAGCTGCAAAGATGTTCTCTTAGTAAACAGAACACACGGAGGAATACGGGTCGTTTCTCCGTCTCTCCTTCTTTCTTTTCTTCTCGATCCTCCTCTTTTCTTGATGTCATAAAAAAGCCTGTATCTCACACCGTTTCATCATACGTGCTGCGTGTGCGTGTGTGTGTGTGTGTGTGTGTGTGTGTGTGTGTGAACATGAGCATCTGTTCAGGTTTACAAGCATCTGTACCATCTCACCTGCTGTGCGTGTGTCTGCAATTCTTTATACCTGTATGACAGGACTATACATTTTCTTTACACACACACACACACACACACACACACACACACACACACACACACACACACACACATACACACACACACACATACACACACACGCATACACACACACAGACGTTTTTATGCGCTCACACACTCTAGTCTTTATTTCTTAGAGCCATCGATGGCCTGTGCCAGTTTTATCGCCATCATTCCTTCAAATGAGGCTGGTATTTTGGTCAGGAGAGAAAGAACTTGTGTATGTTGGTGTTCGAATCCCATCAGTGCAGCTTTAAAATGAGTGAGTCATCATACTCTAACAGTACATGAAGAATCCTGAACTAATCGGTAAGGTAATATTGACTGAAAAATGAACTAGTGATGAGTTAAAGTGTGTACTGTTCAGCCTAACAAAGAGCACTGAACACGTGACGTGACGTGACATACAGCTATGTATGGTGACTTATACTTATAGTGAACCCTGAACAAATATCTAGCTAGCTTTTTAAATATTTGTAGCTATTTTTAATCATTTAAAGGTAGTTAGTTTCAAACTAACAGCTAATAAGCAGCATTAGAACAAATAGCCATGAGCTAGCATTAAACAGATTAATGCTAAGTAGCATTATAGTAATAAAAAAGCTAGTTATTAAAAAAAAGAGGAAAAAATCAAGGAGCTTAATAAATAATTAACATCTAGACCTGAGCAGTGTACTCAATATGTCTGTGTGTGTGTGTGTGTGTGTGTGTGTGTGTGTGTGTGTGTGTGTGTGTGTGTGTGTGTGTGTGTATGGGTGTGTGCGTGTGTGTGTGTGTGTATGGGTGTGTGCGTGTGTCTGTGTGTGTGTATGGGTGTGTGCGTATGTCTGTGTGTGTGGGTGTGTAAAAATCTAGAACCTCCTGAATAGCTCGTCCATTCAGTGAATTCAATACACACACACACACACACACACACACACACACACACACACACACACACACACACATCATCCACTCACGTTGCTATTAAAAACCTTTTCACGCTTAGTAACTATGGCTCCACTCCTCTATTCAGCTCCCATCATATTGTTGTGTGTCCTTTATCCATTTCTAACTCAGAGCACAGACCCGCCTGACCCTGGAACCACGTGTGTGTGTGTGTGTGTGTGTGTGTGTGTGTGTGTGTGTGTGTGTGTGTGTGTGTGTGTGTGTGTGTGTGTGTGTGTGTGTGTGTGTCTCTAGCAGGAAGGAGAACATTAATCTTATGTTTTAATCTTTCCTCCTGTGTACACTAGCAGCAATTAGCTTCAGACAAACAGAATTTCCTTTTTCATCTAATGTGTGTGTGTGTGTGTGTGTGTGTGTGTGTGTGTGTGTGTGTGTGTGTGTGTGTGTGTGTGTGTGTGTGAATAAGTGGTTGTTTGCTGCTTCTACACAGCCATTTCACATTTGTAGAGCTGTGTTTCATTCCATAATGACAAAGCAAGCTGAAGTCAATGATCTCTATCACATCATTCAACACTTAATTTCTTTTATTTGTATTTATTTTTATTTACTGCACCAGTGACCCCATTAGCCCCATTGAGAGGGTGTCATTATTTATATTTATTTATTTATATGGCAGTAGTATAGCTGCAGATAACAGCTTTTATGCCATATCGTTTCTATTGAAGCAGTTCATTCAAGTTCTGTTTTATTCAAGATTTTTATGGCTTAAAATGAGCTAAATACTAAAATTAGCATTAACTAGCTGCATACCAAACACCTCTAAACTAGCATTATTAGCTAATGTTATAGCAAAAAATAAGAATAATACTGTATACAGCTATGAAGTACAATTTAATGTATTGAAACTTTGAGCAGCTATGAGCTAACATTATAACTAGCATTATAAAAATAGCTCTGAACTATAAACAGATAACTAGCATCACAATAAACAGTTAATAACTATCATTAAGCAGATTAACCAAAAATACTATGCAAATAAACAGATGCTTACTATATAGCTAGCACTTAGCATATTAACCACTAACTAGCATTTTATCAATTTTTTTTATAATTTAAAGCTAGTTACTATAAACCAAATTAATCAGCTAACTAGTGTAGCAGTAATGTATGAACTAGCATTGATGCATGTTATTCTATAACTTAGTTAGCATTATACTAAAGATGCATTTGTATACAAGGCAATGTAGCTAACAATTAAGTGGGGAAGTCGTGGCCTAATGGTTAGAGAGTCTGACTCCTAAGGTTGAGGGTTCGAGTCTATTGCTGGCCACGACTGAGGTGCCCTTGAGCAAAGCACCGAACCCCCAACTCCTCCGTGTGTGTGTGTGTGTGTGTGTGTGTGTGTGTGTGTGTGTGTGTGTGTGCGTGCGTGTGTGTACTATACGTGTACTTTGGATGGGTTAAACGCAGAGAACAAATTCTGAGTATGGGTCGCTGTACTTAGCCATACTCTATGTCATGTCACTATCACTTTTAAACAGAACTGAGGCACTCGAAGGCAACAGCATGTAAAATCAGACATGTAATGGGTCACTGGTGCTGGTGTGTGTGTGTGTGTGTGTGTGTGTGTGTGTGTGTGTGTGTGTGTGTGTGTGTGTGTGTTCTTTCAGACAGATATGAGTATAGTCCCTCAGGATTGTCAGCATGCATACACACTCTCACACACATGACTGGGTGACAAATTGGTGTTTAATGAATTCTTCCATTATCTGCAGGATGTAAATGAACACAGACTGTGGCATGTGGAGTTGTGCTAGAAGAATACTGTATAATGTTGTGCTGTGGCATCTGGTACCAAGATGTTAGCAGCAGATTCTTTCAGTCCTATGAATGAGCTGTAAGGTGGAGCCTGTTTGACTTGTTAAGCACATCCTACAGATGCTGGAACGGATTGAGAACGTATCTAGGGAATTTGGAGGCTGAGTCAACACCTTGAACAGTGGCCTTTGTGTCAGGGATCATTATCCTGCGGTAAGAGGACATTGCCAGGAAAGGGTCTACAGGGACCACAGCAATGACTAGGTTGGTGGTCAGTGCCAAAGTAACATCCAAATTAACTTCAGGACACAAGGTTTCTAAGCAGAACATTGTCCAGAACATCTCAGTGGCTCTAACAGCTAGTCTTCTTTTCATGGTGCATCCTGGTGCCATCTGTTCACCAGGTAAACAACACATGATGTAAAAGAAAATGATTCATTGTTCAGTCATGCAGGATTCTTTCCATTGCTCTGTGGTCTATTCTTGCAGCATTGGGTGGTGTACAGGAGTCAGCATGGTCACTCTGATCTGATGCTCTGCAGCTATGCAGCTCCATACACAGTGAGCTGTGATGCTCTGTGTGATCTGACTCCTTTCTATCAGAGGCATCATTCACTTTTTCAGCAGTTTGTGTTACAGTAGCTCTTCTGTGGGACTGGACCAGACGGACTAGTCTTCACTCCCCATGTGCATCATTGTTCTTCGATGGAGGACTGTTGGTAGGATTCCAGGATTGTGTGGGGTATTGTAGGGTGAATACAGGGAACACCAACATGTCGACTTCTAGACCTGACTGTTTATTTGCTGTCTAATAAATCACACCTCCTGTAACGAGGTGCTACTGTAATGAGAACATCAGTGTTAATCACTTCGCCTGTCAGTGGATTAATGCTATGGTTGATTGGTGGATATTCATCATTAACGTCAGTGCCGTGTCCTGCAAAGCATGTGCTGTTCTACTCAGGCGTTGTGTTAGCCTAGCTAACACACCAATCTGCTGTGAAGTGAGTGTGACATCTATCAGACAGAGCATGTGTGTGCGCATCTGTGTGTGTATGTGTGTGTGTCCTGCTTGGCACCGAGTAGGTCAGCGTGAGGACACAGAGCCTCAAGGGACTGCACTGTGTCATCTAGACATCAGAGCTTAGCAGTGCTTCCTGTCTGGCTGCCTGTCTGGGAATTGGCTCAGTGTGTTTTATCAACACAGCCCCAAAAAAAAATTATAAAAGAAAGAAAGTATTTGTGATGTCATGCTGTTATAGAAAATGAATAGGTGACAGGTTGCTAAGAATTAGCAGAGTAACATATATCAGGACTTTATATTGAACATGCATTATAGCATGAAGATCTTCGTGCTCTGCATGACGAAATGCAAGAATGTTCCTCAGATGATTCTTGTTTCTGACCCTCCTGGCTGGCTCACCATCTAACAGATTTTACTTTTTTAAATTAACAGGCAGATGAACAGTGTGCGACAAAATGCATTGTGATTCCTGCTTAAGGAGTGTGTGTGTGTTTTTGTGTGTGTTTTGTGTGTGTTTTGTGTGTGTGTGTGTGTGTGTGTGTGTGTGTGTGTGTGTGTGTGTGTGTGTGTGTGTGTGTTATATTAGCACTATGAGTGGCTTTCATGCTTGTTCCACCCCTTTGCCGTGTCCAGCACTATGCCGAGTTCCATTCTGTCACATGTTTTTTGATCTAAAACAGATGTATGACCTGATCAGAATCAGTGCAGTGCAACTTTATTAGCATTAGCAAATGGTTCTACGTCGTATAACTTTCCAGTGTGAGGATTGCTATAACACAATTTTCTTATGGATAAGAAAAAAAAGGTTCTTCAAAGT
>NC_062520.1:2400320-2410320 GCF_022655615.1 Tachysurus fulvidraco | reverse complement strand
TAGGAGACCAGCTGGTGAAAGAATAATTAAAAGACTGTTGAACAGAGATTCATCAACAGAAGAAAAGGTCCTGTTTCTCACAGAGGAGCTGTAGCCATGGTTTACTGGCTGTAGCAGAACCATTGAGCTCAGAGAACGATGTACAGACGGATGCATTATAATAAATACAATGAGGACTGCTTTGGAAGCACATCATTGCTCTAGCGCTACTGCTCTGTTCTTTGGTCTGTTCACAAGTGTAAGACAAACAAGCGAAACTGGGAAATGAGAACCATTAACGTAAGCACTGGGTATAAAGCAGAGACTGTAAGGATCGCGATGGAACGACAAAAGCTTGACAATAAAACACACAACCAGGATTAAACAGGAGTGCTGCTCAGAGGTGTGGGTGCTCAGAGTGACATGTACATGTACATAGACATTTAACATGCACAGGGCTGATGGGAAATGTAGTTAAGCACTGATTTTGGTATAACCATGACAACGAGATGCTTCACCAAGGCCACGTCAGCAAATCTTCTTGTCTTCTCTCAGAAAGGAAGCAAAGGTTTTTCTTGGTTTATTAGCGTGGTTCAACAGTCTGCAGATACTAGTCAGAAGTTTTATTTGTGCTCTTGGATTATCTACAGATCAGCCAACAACATCCCTAACTACACAGCATATATTTCTGGCATATACAGATCCAGTGATAAGGACAGGGGGGAAGGGGATCGATCTGGTATGTTCTCTGAAGGACCTTCTGTACGATGAAGAAATGAAACATAATTATGTTTAACTCTAACATTACAGACTGAAACATAAACCTGAACCTAATGGCCTGAGAATCAGAGGCATGAAAATAAAGCCACGTTTTCCTATAGTGTGTGTGTGTGTTCGTGTGTGTGTGTGTGTGTGAGGGTGTGTGTGTGTGTGTGTGTGAGTGTGTGTGATGCCCTAAAATAGACAAACACCCATCCGTTGTGTTATATAATCTATGAGCTGTTATTTGAAAAGGAAGGATGAGGATTTATTCTGTCTGATTTGCTGTAAATGTGTCTACTGAACTGGAAAACACCTGAGCCTCCAAAGCACTGGGTTGTGTATGTGTGGTTTTGTATGTGTGTGTGTGGTTGTGTGTGTGTGGTTGTGTATGTGTTGTTGTGTATGTGTGTGTATGTGTATGTGTATTTGTGTATGTGTGGTTGCGTATGTGTGGTTGTGTATGTGTGTGTGGTTGTGTGTGTGTGGTTGTGTATGTGTGGTTGTGTGTGTGTATGTTTGGTTGTGTATGTGTGTGTGGGTGTATGTGTGGTTGTGTATATGTGTGTGTGTGGTTGTGTGTGTGGTTGTGTATGTGTGGTTGTGTATGTGTGTGTGTGGTTGTGTATGTATGTGTGGTTGTGTGTGTTTGTGTATGTGTGTGTGTATGTGTGTGTGTATGTGTGTGTGTGGTTGTGTATGTGTGGTTGTGTATGTGTGTGTGGTTGTGTATGTGTGGTTGTGTATGTGTCTGTGTGTATGTGTGGTTGTGTATGTGGCTGTGTGTATGTGTGTATGTGGTTGTGTATGTGTCTGTGTATGTGTGTGTGTGTATGTGTCTGTGTATGTGTGTGTGTATGTGTGGTTGTGTATGTGTGTGTGTGTGTTTTCTAGGTTCCTTGTTAATTGTATATATTTATGATCACCCCTGAATGCGGTCAAAGGTGATATGATATTCAGTCTTGAAAGAGGGAGAATAACAGAGAGAGAGAGAGAGAGAGAGAGAGAGAGAGAGACAGATGATCTGTCTAATCAGCAGTCAGCTCCATATTCCTTGCTCCCCCTCCTCTGCCCTTCTCGACGGTTGCTAAGAGCTGCCTCAACCATTCTGGTTTCCAGGATACGGTGAAGAACTGGGTTCTCTGATTGGTCATTCGCAGTAGGAAGGAGAGAGAAAAAAAAGCTGTGTGAGATGAGAGCGATGCTGCAAGTGTGATGGATGAGCGTTCTGGCGTAGCTCAAGGCAGAGTCAAGCTCCGTGATCAGCGTACGTGTTTACTTACGGGAGAAAGCACGGCCATGGAGGAGAACTGCCATCATTCCATTGTGTGTGTATAACAGAGGCAGAGTGAGAGAGAGAGAGAGACAAGGAAAGGCCTGAGCTTTAAAACATGAACAACAAAATCGATGAGATCTTACTGGTGAGATTTGGATTCTCCTGACATCTCTGCTGGAGGAAAAGAAAGAAGGACGAAAAAGGAGGCGAGGATCTGAGGACTGGGGTTTGGATAGATAGAAGGGGTGCGCATGGCTCGTAGCTGGGTGAGGAGCATGAGGCCGCGGCCCAGCGTCCTCCACACACTCCTCCGCTGTAACATGGAGCCTGAGACACAGCGTGTGGTCGTCTTTCTCATCATGATGTTCCTCATCGTTGTCAATGTGGTGCTCGTGTTCCTGCTCGCCTTCCAGTAAGGAGAGAGAGATTTTCAGAGGAGGAGAGAGGAGTGAGGGAGGGGGGCGAGGGACAGCTCTATTTCTCATGGGCTTCTGGTATGACTGCAGCCTAAAAACCCAGGTAAAGCAAAATGATTTGATTTGATTTGATTTGATTTGATTTGATTTGATTTGATTTATTTATTTATTTATTTATTTATTTATTTATTTATTTATTTTCTGCTTGTCACAGCTTCACGTGTAAACATCTGCAGTACTGCAGAGAGATCTTTAGTTATTAGAAAATTTTCCCACGGCTGAATCCATACTTTCTTACTTCCTTAACCCCACATGAGCTCAGTTATAATCTAATAAATTATTACGCTCTATATTTAACCTGTTAAATGATAACTTTACAAAAATAGTCGACTTTCGCTCTCGAACCCTTTTTAAATAAAATTTCACCGTATCGGCTTTATTTAATCCTATTAAATGAATTGTAGAAATGTCATATACTGTATATAAGATGTGAATCCAAAATAATGAATAATGACCAGTGAATATGTCAGTAAACAAGCTTGGATCCAGAATTATAAAGTAATATATTTTATAAAAATAGCCACTTTATAATGTTGATTAATTGTTAACTAATTAGTTAACTAAGCGATTATTTTTTTTCCTCCTTTTCCTCATTATTATTATTATTATTATTATTATTATTATTATTATTATTATTATTATTATTATTATTATTATTATTATATGATACATTTATCATCCATTTTTTGTCAGTATCTTTTATTCACCAGATACAAGTCACATTTGCTTTGTACTGGGTGATTTTCTAAATTGAGGTCAGAGTTTAAATAAGAACTGAAGCTACTGCATGAATATAAGAAGAGATTTTCATTTTCAAGTGATCACACTTTATCCTTCCAGACAGATTCATTTAAAAAAAACTATAAATTGCAGTAAGTTTTCTGTGATGGCGGGCACGGTGGCTTAGTGGTTAGCACGTTCGCCTCACACCTCCAGGGTTGGGGGTTCGACTCCCACCTCCACCTTGTGTGTGTGGAGTTTGCATGTTCTCCCCGTGCCTCGGGGGTTTCCTCCGGGTACTCCGGTTTCCTCCCCCGGTCCAAAGACATGCATGGTAGGTTGATTGGCATCTCTGGGAAATTGTCCGTAGTGTGTGTGTGTGTGTGAGTGAATGAGAGTGTGTGTGTGCCCTGTGATGGGTTGGCACTCCGTCCAGGGTGTATCCTGCCTCGATGCCCGATGACGCCTGAGATACGCACAGGCTCCCCGTGACCCGAGAAGTTCAGATAAGCGGTAGGGAATGAATGAATGAATGAAAGTTTTCTGTGTAAGTTCTCTACACGCTGTGGGCTACAGAGAGCCTTGATGCAGGAACTGTTATAAATGCTATAAACTTTGCTATAAAATACTATAAAACTACTGTCAGGCAAACAGAAATGACTTATTAACGTCACAGCGATAACACAGATACATCAGAAATACACAACAAACACACAAACACACACACACACACACACACACACACACACACACACACACACACACACACACACAACACATACAAACACTCACAGGAAGTTGGACTCCTGATCTTACACCGCATTAATGCTGGCTCAGTAAAAGCACCATGGCTAAGCTCTTAGCCCGGGTTCGGCTGACGCCAGCTGTACTGGAGGCTATGCTAGTTTGGGATTGACAGAAAGCTGATCATGCTGATCTCCTTCAGCTGGAATACTGTGATGACTAAAAGAACAAGAAACACCTCTGGTTCATAGTGATCAGGTCTAATCATGACTTTACAAAGTTAACATTGGAAATGTAGCGTTGGAAAAGTGGATCCTGTGTAAAGTGCTAACGATGTAATGATTATTAAATAATTCATCTATTTGTCCATAAATGACCAAGCATGTTTAGCTGAGTTACGTTTAACCACACCCCAGGGGCGGTTCTAGCCCTTTTTTAGGGTGGCTTTAGCCCCTTGTCTGTGATCTCAGCCACCCTAAAACTATAAGTATAATGTTTTCTTTCAAAAATAAAAAATAAAAATGACGTTAAAATGCAGGACATGTCGTCGATGGGAAAGAAAATTATTTATCAGTTTGATTCAAGAGCGAATTTTTTCACTTTGCTTTTACACTCATGCGTTGTAGTCTTTCAAAAGTGTGTCATCAGCTGCGGTGCACACGCAGTCAGAGCCGGAGGCGTTTATCTATAACGTTAATCGGCTGAAAGCCGCAAAGACGGCAACCAAAAGCAGTGAAATGTCACTATTCTTATTATCAGAGTTGTAGCACAAACAAAATATTAATGCAAACAATCCATTCATTCATTCATTTTCTACCACTTATCCGAACTTCTTACGAACACTATCCGAGAATCATCGGGCATCGAGGCAGGATACACCCTGGACGGAGTGCCAACCCATCACAGGGCACACACACACTCTCATACACTACGGACAATTTTCCAGAGATGCCAGTCAACCTACCATGCATGTCTTTGGACCGGGGGAGGAAACCGGAGTACCCGGAGGAAACCCCCGAGGCACTGGGAGAACATGCAAACTCCACACACACAAGGTGGAGGCGGGAATCGAACCCCGACCCTGGAGGTGTGAGGCGAACGTGCTAACCACTAAGACACCGTGCCCCATACAATCCATTCAATACTAAATAAAAATAACATTTATTGATTCGGTCTTTGTCTTGTGAATATTAGTTTATTAATGACGTCATTCATCGGACACACTGTTTGTAGAGAACGCACACATACATGAACTGATCTGATTCGAGACTGACATCATTACATCATGCATAAAATTTTGGTGTCCACTTTTGCCATTTAATAATACCATAACTTTTGGCTTACTATGTAGTCATATAATATATAATATAAAACTCTTCTTGTTTTAAATTCTCACCGAGGGCTAAAACCCCCTAAAGATGAAACCCTAGAACCGCCCCTGCCACACCCCCTCCTACAAAACTCCATAAAAGGTAAAGCCAAAAAACTGAAAAAAACTAAACAGTGAAAGAGTGTTTGGTGTACGTTTGGTAATCCAGCTCACAGACACACACTGACACCTTGTCCTTTTATTGGGTGCCAATACTTTTGTCCACATTGAACTGGATTGATTTGTCTTAATTTATGGTTTAATATCGGAAATACACAAACTCACCAGTGTATAAGGTATAAAATCTCTTTACATTTTACATTTAATCCCATGATTAGCAGAAAGACGTCTTTTCTTGCGCTTGACAATTCGACTCGACAGAAAAGTCTAAATGTCTTTTATATTTCGATTCCTCAGCTTCCGGCTCCAATTACATTCCCTCACATTGGAATAAAGCTTCGGGTAAATGAATAAACTGATTCGTGAGATTAAATTTGAAGTATAGTGTTGCAATGTTCAGTGCAGTATGGCTCACATGTGGACACGGTTCCTCTACACATCTTTTCAAAGCACTTAAAAACCATGATAAACGACCTCCATATCGCTGTAGCTGCGATGGCCCGGATGCTTCTCATGCGCTGAATGCGTCATCGTCGCACCTAATTTATCACTTGTTTCTTCGCACAAAGCTGAGCTTGGTAAACAAGGGCTGTGAAGCTCAGCTAGTTTCTGACCTCAAGGCTGAGATTTGTTGGTGGATTTATTTAAAATGTACATTTATTCCTCAGTCTAATTTGGACCCTATCACATGGGTTCATCTAAGGAACTGAACTGGGCAGTTGATGTTCTGTTATTGTGATAAATGTTTTTTTTGTTTTTTTATGGATTGAAAGCTGTAAATTTGTGCAAGAGAAATGAGAAAACCTTTTCATAAGGAAAGATCAGATAAGGAGTAAAGGCATTGGGCAGTTTAGTGCTTAGCTGCAGTAATGGGGATGTGGTAGCCTATAGCTAGTGGTTAAGGTGTTGGATGACTGATCAAAAGGTTGTGAGTTTGATTCCAAGGCCCACCCAGCTGCCATTACTGAGCCCCTGTTTAAGGCCCTTAACCCTTTATTGCTCTGTTGTATACAAACTGAATAGTCGCTCTGAATAAAGGTGTCTACCAAATGAGACCTATACGGTGGCCGAGAGGTGCAAAACACATTAACAAATCCATAAACAAAACAACAAATCCGTAAACAAAACAACAAATCCGTAAACAAAACAACAAATCTGTAAACAAAACAACAAATCCGAAACCACATTAACAAATCCGTAAACAAAACAACAAATCCGTAAACAAAACAACAAATCCGAAACCACATTAACAAATCCGTAAACAAAACAACAAATCCGTAAACAAAACAACAAATCCGTAAACAAAACAACAAATCCGAAAACAAAACAACAAATCCGTAAACAAAACAACAAATCCGTAAACAAAACAACAAATCCAAAAACAAAACAACAAATCCGTAAACAAAACAACAAATCCGAAAACAAAACAACAAATCCGTAAACAAAACAACAAATCCGTAAACAAAACAATAAATCCGAAAAAAAATTAACAAATCCGAAAACAAAACATTAACAAATCTGTAAACAAAACAACAAATCCGAAAACACATTAACAAATACAAAAACAAAACAACAAATCCAAAACAAAACAACAAGTCAGACAACCTGGAAACGTTAGGTATAGTTTGTGATTGTAAACTTACCGATCGTCAGACGAGACACTTGTCATTCACCTGTATATCTTGAATGACAGGTGTCTTGTCCAAACTATACCTACCTTTTCCGGGTTGTCTGAGTCGTTGCACGAAACACATTAACAAGTCAGAAAACACAACGACAATTCAGACGACCCGGAAGAGGTTGGTATAGTTTGTGATCGGAACATTTACATTTACATTTACAGCATTTGGCAGACGCCCTTATCCAGAGCGACGTACATAAGTGCTTAAATCTCTAACATTGAATACATTAATGCTGCTCACTAGGTTACATACTTAAGATACCATGAGTTTAAAACATTTGTTCAAAGTTACAATGAAAAAGTGTCAAAGTTTTTTTTTTTTGTTTTTTTTTAATGCAAAAGATAAGGAAAGAAGTGCTAGTTGAAGTGCTTCCTGAAAAATATGTCTTCAACCGCCTGAAAAAACCGCTTGAAAATATCCAGTGACTCAGCTGTCCGGACCTCTAGGGGAAGTTCATTCCACCACCTTGGTGCAGAACAGAGAAGAGTCTTGTAGTATACTTGCCTCTTACGCTGAGAGATGGTGGCACCAGTCGAGCAGTGCTGGTAGATCGGAGGTTGCGGGGTGCAGTGTGAGGAATGATGAGGGCTTTGAGGTAAGAGGGAGCTGGTCCATTTTTGGCTTTGTAGGCCAGCATGTGTTTTGAATCGGATGCGTGCAGCTACCGGAAGCCAGTGGAGGGATCGCAGCAGCGGGGGGGTATGCGAGAACTTAGGCAGGTTATGAACAAGCCGGGCAGCTGCATTTTGGATCATTTTCAGAGGACGGATTGCGTTCATAGGTAGACCTGCCAGCAGTGCATTGCAGTAATCCAGTCTAGAAATGACAAGAGACTGAACAAGTACCTGGGCAGTCTGTGTGGACAAAAATGGCCGAATCCTTCTAATGTTGTAGAGAAGAAACCGACATGAGCGAGTCACATTAGCAACATGAGAGGAAAAGGACAGTTGATTGTCCATGGTTACCCCAAGGTTGTGAGCTGTGGCTGAAGGGGAGATCAGATCGTTGTGCAAGGATATAGCAAGATCATGACCTGGGGATGAATCACTTAGCGATCATTGGACAAGACACCTGTCACTCAAGGTACATGTACACATGAAGTTCAACAGTCTGGCGCAGGGAAAAGTTGGAATGGATGGATGGAATGTGTTACTGTGGATTAATTCTGTTATTTTATTATATTTAAACAGAGAACTTTACACAGCTCACGACCCGGTCTGCAAGCTAACTTTTAAACTTCAGCAACATTTTCAATCAGGAAGTAGTTTGTGGAAATGATGAATTCACAAAACACTCTGGAATCGAACACGGTAGTGGTCGACTCCAGGCTTCCTCTTCCTTTGGTCATTTTTTTGTAAAACTTCTTCTCTGGTGTTTCCTGAATCGATGATCAGGAGAAACTGTGGGCTAGAAATGATTAGTACTAGAATATACTTGCTCATGAGTTTGTGTAAGTGATAGACTGTGAGCTTTTTCAGAAATGAACACTACGCCTCCATGTGGTATGTAGTAACAACTTATAGGGTGGGGACACCGAAGTAGGGCTGTAGGACCTGACTCAAACATTTTTATGGTCATGGCTGATTTAGTTTGGATTGACTTTCGTTTGACTTGGATGAGACTTGGACAATGGTCTTGCTGAATATATTTTAGAAGACTTTGTTGTATTTCTTTTCACATTGCACATACATGTAATGACTTCTTCTATAAAACAGCTTTGGAACAATGCACTAATGGAGCCGGCTAGTTGAAGTAAAGACTTGAACACAGATAGTCCTGTCGTATAAAAAGAAACTATGATATGATATGAATTTTTAGTAAAGCTTTTTTACCTTCAGCGTTGCTAATATTCATGTGATCTTAAAGGCTTATCTTACAGACTTAGATTTTTTCCACATAATATTGAATGCAGAAACTGAAGATTTGCGACTAAAAATCATGGACAGGAAACATTATGAAGGCATGTTGCTTAGCAACAAAGCTCTCTCTTTAATGATGGAGTGATGATCTCCTGTAGTTCTATTTTCATCTTTCTTCCTTCGATCTACAGAAGAAATACAGTAGCATGACCACTGTACGAGTATACTGTATGTAGACAGATGATGTCCTGCCATAGCAAACTTATCCTACTGATTTTGGTCCTCTAAATAGCATTTTAATGATCTACTCTTGGGACAGAGGAGTAACTCCACTTCATCTCACTAACCCTTGAAGTTTTTTGTTTCCTAACGATTTAACTTCAGTGCTCTTCATAATGGCTTAGTGGTTAGCACGTTCGCCTCACACCTCCAGGGTTGGGGGTTCGATTCCCGCCTCTGCCTTGTGTGTGTGGAGTTTGCATGTTCTCCCCGTGCCTCGGGGGTTTCCTCCGGGTACTCCGGTTTCCTCCCCCGGTCCAAAGACATGCATGGTAGGTTGATTGGCATCTCTGGGAAATTGTCCGTAGTGTGTGAGTGTGTGAGTGAATGAGAGTGTGTGTGTGCCCTGTGATGGGTTGGCACTCCGTCCAGGGTGTATCCTGCCTCGATGCCCGATGACTCCTGAGATAGGCACAGGCTCCCCGTGACCCGAGAAGTTCAGATAAGCGGTAGAAAATGAATGAATGCTCTTCATAATGGAACGGTCCTAAAAACACTCGAACAATAAGTGTTTATGACATTGTTTATATGTAACTACGTATGAAGTTATTGAACATCTAAAAATGGGTTTCTTTCCTGTGCAGCTGATCAGCGATGGCAGCGTGGTGTATGCTGAGGCATTATGGGATCACGTCACTATGGACGATCAGGAGCTTGGCTTTAAGGCTGGAGACGTCATCGAAGTAATGGACGCCACGAACAAGGAGTGGTGGTGGGGACGCATCCTGGACAGTGAG